>NC_136502.1:99024469-99044469 GCF_053919585.1 Euprymna scolopes
GGTGTCTGTTTATGAGAGAAAGGTCTCATGTATATGATTTTTGATTATTTATCCTGGAAAATATTTGTGTGGCTTTTCGCTTCGCATTCAATATGAAATATGTGGGATATTACAAGGTTTTCAAAGTGTTTGTGATGTATTTGAATTCTTCGTCCAGATATTCAGGACTGCAAATTCTGAATGCGCGTGAGAAGAAACCAATTATCATACTTGTTTTTATTTTGTTATTATGGTGTAAATAGAAATGTATGTAATCATTTTTGTGTGTAGTTTTGCGGTGAACTTTTAAGGATAGTTTATTACTGGGTTTTATAATAAGTATTCTAGAAAAGGTAATGGCTTATTGTTTTCTGTTTCATAGGTAAACTTTATGGAGGGTTCGACGGAGTCTAATTTGTCTTTGATATTATTTATTTGCATGTTTTCAGGAGGAAAAATGAAAATTTTCTTTCCCATCAACTCGTCAGATGTAATTTCCATCCGATGTTACCAACAAAAGTTAATTTTGTACATGATAAACTTGGTGCGTTAGTTTGTGGAAAAGAAATTCCATCCCCAATATATATTTTTATATCTCAGGTTGTTGCATGAGCTTCCACTGTTTCATAAAATACTTTTGTTCTAAAACATGTTTTGATATTTGGCAAAGTGTTATATATCATTAGAAAGCACGTATTCTGTTCTAATAAGATAATGGTCATCGTTTTTTTTCATATAATATTTTCTTGTTTTTCAGAACTGTCAAATGGATTGTCAAGTAGATTAAAAAATCACATTTTCGACACCTTTTTCTTTTCGCCTTTAATCGAGGTCAAAAAGTGAGTGAAGTGACCAGGTATGTGCCGTGTATTGAGAAAACGCTATAGCTGAGAGAACTATTCGAGGTTGGTTTACCAGATTCAAACACGGTAATTTTTACCTCAATTACGCTCCTCGTTCTGGATGACCAAGATAGATGAAGACCAACTCAGGGCTCTTTTGAAGGAAGATGGCCATCAGACATGTAGAGAATTTGGTGAAAAGATGAAGTGTGATTTTGCGACAATTTCACGCCACTTTCAGTCGATGGGATTCACACAAAAACTTGGATCCCACACAAACTTACTTTTTTCTGTTAAAATTCTTTGATTTTCTTTTAAAAAAAACAGCAAAAAATTATGAAATCATTTAATACACACACACACACACACACACACACACACACACACACACACACACACATATATATATATATATATATATATATATATATATATATATATATATATATATACTAGCATGGGTGCCCGGCGTTGCCCGGGTGTTTGGAGGTGTATGCTGAGAAAAAAAAAAAACGAAAACGGTCAATTTTTTTAAACTTTGACCCCTATTATGACCCCTTACAATTTATTGTTTTGGGCTCAAATAAAATTATTAAGTTACATCCATGTCCAAGGAACCTATATCTAAAATTTCAAGTGTGTAGACCCAAAATTGTCGGAGGAGTTTGGTAGAGTTCTCAAAGGTCAAATCATTGAACTTTGACCCCTTAATCGCCAAATTTCTGGCCAAAAACCAATCACATCGATTTTCCCAAATCTCAGTACCGTATATATCAAATTTCGAGTCTGTAGACTAAAAATTGACAGAGTTATTGCGTAGGGAAATGTACACACACACAGACACATAGATACACACACAGACAGACACGTTCACTTTTATAGATATACTAGCATGGGGGTGTGTTTGGAGGTGTATGCTGAGAAAAAAAAAACGAAAACGATCAATTTTTTTAAAACTTTGACCCCTATTATGACCCCTTAACATTTATTGTTTCGAGCTCAAATTGAGTTAAGTTAGATCCATATCCAAGGAACCTATATCTAAAATTTCAAGTGTTTAGACCAAAAATTGTCGGAGGAGTTTGGTAGAGTACTTAAAGGTCAAATCGTTGAACTTTGACCCCTTAACAGCCAAATTTCTAACCGACAACCGATCAGGTAGATTTTCCAAAATCTCAGTACCCTGTATATCAAATTTCGAGTATGTAGACTGAAAATTAACTGAGTTATTGCTTAGGGAAATGTACACAGACACACAGACAGATAGAAAGACAGATACTTTCACGTTTATTTATATACTAGCAATTCAGCCCGGCGTTGCTCGGGTGTTTGGGGGTGTATGCTGAGCAAAAAAAACAAACAAACAAACAAACAAACAAACAAAAAAAACGGTCAATATTTTTAACTTAAAAATATATTGTTTAGGGCTCAAATAAAATTATTAAGTTACATCCATGTCCAAGGAGCCTATATCTAAAATTTCACGTGTTTAGACCCAAAATTGTAGGAGGAGTTTGGTAGAGTTCTCAAAGGTCAAATCGTTGAACTTTGACTCCTTAATCGCCAAATTTCTGTCCAAAAAACCAATCACATCGATTTTCCCAAATCTCATGTATATCAAATTTCGAATATGTAGGCTTAAAATTGACAGAGTTATTGCGTAGGGAAATGTACATAGACACACACAGACACACACACAGACACTTTCACTTATATATATATATATATATATATATATATATATATATATATATATATATATATATATATATATATATAAACTAGCAAGATCCATTCACCGGCGTTTCCCGGTGGAAAGATGGCACAAAGCCATAACAGATTCTTTGAAAATACTCCACACCTCACAAACAAATGAAACTATAATTATGTAACGCATTATCGTAGACTGAGCTAATATTGTTTTGTTTTCTGAAGTGGTAAATGAAGTCCCCACCAATATAAAACAATGTTAAAAAGCTCTTAAACTAACGTATCAGAGAATGCGCTTTCATCCCTATAATGAAAAATAAAATAAATGTTTGCGAATAAATGTTTTAAGCAATAGTTAAACAACTCACAGGAATTTAAAAAAGCACGTTAATTAATATTTTAAAATTTTTGCTCTTGTACAGGACACCCATCCAGTAAAAGAAAATGAATAAATAAGGAATGTTTACGAATACATAGTTAAATCAACTTTAAAACCATTTGTTATAGTATTTTTGCATGGAAGAGAAATCCTTATAGACTGAGATAAATTAATTTTGTTTTGGCGAAGTGATTGGTAATAACCTGGAATAGAAACTTGCAAGGAAGGAAAAAATCTCTAAAAAATAAATGTGAAATATACAGGTGAGTTAACGCTGTCAGGGCTCTTTGGACAAATTTATCTTTAGTTGACCTTTGACAACTAAATATTTTCGTTTACTAGCCAAATAGAAAAGTTACTAACCAAACCCACGTGATTTTTGGAATATGACATCTTCATTCTGTGACGATTATGTACATAATAAATTTTTTTGTATTTTTTTGATAAGTGTAATTCTACATATACAACAAATTTTATGTTGATACTTGAAGGTATAAACATTCTAATTTCTTCAGATGTTTTTTTTTAACAGCCTTCATTAAAAAAAAAAGAAAGTATATCGTTCTATTAAACTTTTATTTAAATAATTTAACTGTTCGTTTTATTAAAAAAAAGTTAAAAAGATATTTTTCACTCAGTAGTGAGCTTTGGAAGATTGTCAGCGAAAGAAATGCAATCGCCAAAAGATGTTTCATTATTTCTAGTCGCCAGTTTGAAAAATCACTCGCAAATGCGACTGTTTCGCTCGCAATGTAGAGCCCTGGCTGTACAAAAATATGTATAATACCCCCCCCCTCCCAATGTGCTTGAACCCCCCACTGCAATACATGAAACTAATGAAAAATGTATTAAAATCAATCCTAAAACCATTCTATACTAGGTTATTTATATATTGGTTGTTAAGTCACGAAATGATGCACGTGAACAAAAAGACATGGAAAAAAGCACGAAAAGCATGAAAAGCACGTTAAGCAACCCTAAAAAGACTGTTTCTGCTGTATTTTAAATATTGAGAAATCCTTCAAGACGGAAAGTTTTTTTTTCTCATGAAATGGTCGAGAATTTAAGAAAGTAAGCCCCGCTAATGAAACGAAATACAAGCAACAACAGTAAAAACTGTAAGACAAATAATAATCATTAGAATGAATGTAACCATAATATTCAGAAGAGTACAAATAATAGTAATAATAGAATGAAAAGACTACTACTACTACTACTACTACTACTACTACTACTACTACTACTACTACTACTACAATTATTAAGATTGAAAAATTTACGAAAGTAAAATTATCCCCGGAAAATTAAAATCGGAAAGATAAAATAACTGAAATGTGTAAATTAAGAATTTTTATTTCAAACAGAAGTTGCTTTTGATGCAACAGTTTGAAGGCTTTGAATCTACTTTCTGTTCCGCACGGGGTATTATTGGAAATAAGAGGAGTGACTGCTGAAGATGCTGCTTGGCTACGAAAAAAGGATGATAGCGCCCATATCAATGATGCGGAACTCGATGCTATGATGAAGGGTATCAATCTAACAAAATGGGGGTGACAGATAGTGGACGTTAGAACAAACTCCACAACAGTGACATCATGGATGAAATCAAAGATGGCTGGCGATAAGCGAATCAAAACAAAAGGAGCAGCGGATGTGCTTATTAAGCGTCGACTTGGAGCTCTTGGAAACTTGATCCGAGAATTTAGACTGAAGGTAACTGTCACCTTGGTTTCATCACAGAGAAATAAAGCAGACGGGCTGACCAGGGTGACAAAAGCCAGGTTAAGGAAAGAGAAAGACATGGCTCCGGTGTGTTGTGCAGTAGAGCACCTAAAAGACTTGCATAAGATGTATCATGTTGGAAAGGAACGGTCTTGTATATCTAGCAAGAAAAGTGAATCCGCACATCACAATGCAAGATGTCCAAGAGGTGGTGGAACAATGTAGGGACTGTCAATCAATTGACTACGCCGACTAGACATGAAAAAGAGTAATTTCATGTTGAAGAAAATTTGTGGCAACTGGCTATTAATATCACGCATTATCAATGTGAACCGTATTTAATTATGGTTGACTGTTAGCGATATGGTGGAAAATTAGAACTGAAATGGGAGAAGAGGTGAAGAGAGTTATCGAGGAGGAGTTTATAGAAAGGAGGAGTTTATAGAAAGGAGGAGTTTATAGAAAGGGGGCAATAGAAGAGATGTTGATGGATAATAGTATGTCTTTCTGTTCGGAAGTTTTTAGAGACTTATGTGCAAAGTGGAATGTTAGGCTATATTTTAGAACTGCATACCGCCCAAGTGGTAATGGAATTATAGAGGCACCATCGCATTATAAAAGCTGTGGCATCGATAAGCTAAATTTCGTCCAAAGAAGCTGTATTTTGGCATTGTATGGCACCGAAGACTAACCAAGATGAAAAGTCAGTGTCACACCGATCTATTTCTACATACGAATGGCGACAGCCATTCGCTGTAATAGAAAGAGTGGAACAGGCGCACATGGAAATCACGGTTAGTGAAGAGATGTGGGTGAAACCACTCAATTCTCGTTGCGCAACCCGCTGAGGAAGAAGTACTTCAACTGAAGTACTCTCCAAAAACAAAGTGGCATTTAATGGAATGCGACGTCACATTTTGGACATACGGAGAGTTTCATTGCCAGTAGAGAAAGAAGAAGTTGATGAAGTTCTTGACGGGCGCACCGCAAAGGAAGGTCACATCGTGGAGGAAGACGCTCGGCGTGGATGGCGGACTATGAGACCAATTATTGATCTTAAAGATCAAGGGGGCGTTTGATTAAAAAGGAAAAAGATAAAGAAAAAAATGACCGCTCCTGCTATTTATGGACTGGTGGTCACGTGAGGTAACGAGAGTTGGGGGAAATATGCAAATGAAGTTCTGTCGGTTTTTCAAATAAAAAGCCTGTGCGTCAGAGAGTAAACGACAGATATGCATTGGGGTTTCATACCGAGAATTGCCAGTTGAGAATTCTATTTTTGGATTTTACTTTCTAATGTTACCAACACATTTAACTGCAAATGTATTTTCAGAAGAAGCAAATACTGACGGCGCTACTGAAAAAGATGGGACAAATGTATTAATGTTCCCGGTTGCTTTGAGGAGAGGAAGAGTACGAAAAGATGAGAGAGTAAGTACCACTTGTAAAGATGACGTGTAAATGAAAGTTAATCTCATAGGAATTAATATAATAATTTGTAGTGGGGAAACGTTATCATTATATATATATATATATATATATATATATATATATGTATATATATAGTCTAAAGAAGCTTTGAATAAATAAAAAAAAAAGAATGCAGTTTAAATTCCCGGAAGGAAAAAAAATATACTAACTTTAACCTATCGCAGACTTATCACCTACATAATCTGACTTTTAAAATGTTTATAATGACCTAAGTGAATTCATTTATATAAGAATGAAGAAAAAAAAGAGGCCGTAACTAAAATTGTTAAATAGAAATAGACATAGCATTTGCATAAGCCGATTTCGCAAAAGTCTTCAATTTTAAAACAGAATTTAACTACATGAGGATGAAAAGAGAAAACCTTAACTAATTTTTTTAAAATAGAAACCGGGGATCATCAGCTGTTTACCATGAAGCTGTTTCGGAGATTTAAAAACAGGACAGCTGTTTAATACATGGCTCTCCAGTGGACAATACCACTTCCCCAATAAAAAAAAAAATGTAAAATAATACGTTTACTATTTTTTACTAATATATGAAAAAATAAATAAATAGATGAATTAAATAATAAAATAGAAAAAGAAAAACTATTAATAAGTAAGTTTAGGATTACAAGATCCATTCTGCGACATGTTAACTAGTATATAAATGCTATGAGAATAAAAATGCATAAAACGCTTAAGTACCTTAGGTACCAGAAAGGCAAATAGATAAGAGGAAGGAAACCAAGCCATACATATCTAAAAACCCAATATATATATATATATATATATATATATAGTCTAAAGAAGCTTTGAATAAAAAAAATGCAAAAATAAAAATAAAGAATGCAGTTTAAATTCCCGGAAGGAAAAAAATGTACTAACTTTAACCTATCGCAGACTTAGCACCTACATAATCCGACTTCTAAAATGCTTATAATGACAAAAGAAAATTCATTTATATAAGGACGAAGAAGAAAAAAAGGCTTACTAATATATATATATATATATATATATATATATATATATATATATATATATATAAATTTAGTCGTTAAAATTAAATTCTGAAAATCAAAATATAGGCACATATTCGAGTTCAGAATTTATTATTTGACAAAAGAAATATATAGAAGGGGTTATATTAGTTTCCTTAATCCATGGATTTTCAAATAATGGCTCATATCATCAGAGGAAATGAAATGCGGTTAGCAAAATGTTCAGCTCTGAAAATGCACGTATTTTGCTTTTCAGCACAAATATTGAAAATAGTTTTTTGGGTGGTGAATGATAGTTATATGAAAATAATTATTGGAAAAGGGAATTTCATACAACCTGGGCAGTCCATTATCGGAAGGAGTATAATGTCCTCCGGGGTTTTATTTCCAAGTAGGCAGAATATTGGTCCAGGGGAGAAGGCAGTAATTGCATATAACAAAGATGCGTGGTTGCTCCTTATTGATATTCCGAAAGGTATACAGGGCGGCCGTATTCGTTGGTGCATTGAATGCGTTTTGGTATATTTAATCCATATATATATATATATATATAAATATATATATAAACAAGATATATATAAACAAGATTGCCACTCAAAATCGATTGCACCCACGGAGATGTCATATATTCATGTACTGTTACTGAGTTACCTCGCAAAACCATACAATAGTTGAAAATAATCCCCCTACGACAGAAATCCCCCATCATTCTATTGCTCAAAATACAACTCCAATTATTGAATCGACCGATCCACCGATCGTTTCACCCACAAATAACAGCGTCACAACCAACAACACAAATAATAATGTCAATATTGATGAATATAGTAATGATAGCAATAATAATAATAGCAATAATAACATTAATAATGATAACCCGCCTCATTTTTCTCAATACACTTATAATACTCAAATCTCACCTCCGAATATCCCAGTAAAAATTGAATCTATTATTGCTAATTATAACAACTCTGAATTAAATCGGAATCCAACCCCAAATCCTAACAAAGATCCGCTTACCATTAACACCTCATGGACGCCAGGTAGAATATATTGGGGCTACTTGAATATTATTAACGGTTAGAATATCTAACCGCAATTCTTCCTTTAATAATGAAACCACTGATAATAGCCAGGGAACTTCCCTGGCCACTTTGATAAAAAAAACTTAAATCTAAAAACATCCGTTTCTCTATAAATTGGTCTATTCTTAAAAAGTCTAAGTTTTACACTCCAGGTTCTAAGCCTTGTCACCTCTGCATATTTAAAGCTATAAGTATAATTACTTCCCCCCAAAGTACCAACTTAATTAACTCCAAGAGCGAACGTATTTCCCAATGGAAACATAAAAAAAAATTCGAAATTACTTAGCTAACCTCTTAAACCTACGGCTATAAATTTAATCAATATAAATGAGTTCTTCTAATCCCCACTTTTTAATTTTCTTACTCTCTCTCTCTCTCTCCCGATATATATATATATATATATATATATATATATATATATATATATATATATATATATATATATATTATAAATGTGTGCATATGTATTAATACATTTATATATGCATATATGTGTATGCATACATTTATAATTATAATTTATAAATCTGTATTAAAATTAGTCAACCGAAATTATTTTCTTGTCTGGGTCAAATTGACCCTTTCTGACCTATATCTATCAGTTCTAAAAATAGATTTAGTAAGATAAATCTCTACTTGCCCCATTACCATTCTTTTTCTCTCGCCTGCCCCCCTCACCCATGTTTATCTCTCTTCCACCCTATCCTCTTTGTATTTTAATATCCTTTCTTCCTCTCTTTCACTCTTATTTCTCATTTACATTTTTCTATCTTCTTCTCTCATCACCCCTTTTCCTGATTTCATTTAGTATCTTCATTTCAACACCCTCTTTTTCTTTGGTCCGTTATTAAAAAAAACAAACTTTGCATATATTGACTTCCCCACAACCCGATGATTTTTCTTGAAGCTCCATTTTACCCTGGACATTTATATACATATTTATGCTTTCTCATGGATTACCAATGCATTCTTAACAGACTCATTTCAGATTTTTCCTGTTCTGGATTTTATCATCTTTCCCATTGGATTTTTAACATATCCTTTTCTCCTTTTTTTTTCCGTTTCTGGCTTCCTCAATACCCTTGAATCCCTTCAAACTGTCTCAAACTATTAAATGACTTTTTATGCAAATATGATAAACTTCATATTATTTTTTTCCTGCAAAATTTATTGCATATTTTGCAAACTTCTTCCCTCTGATGAGAAGAATTGCATTCTTCGAAACTCCATGGAATAAGGGGTTTCTTTCTTTATTTGTATTCCTTGTCGAATAATTAAAATTTTGTATACCTTCCTTATAGGTCTGTAAGGCTTTTGGAAAATGTATACAAATTTTCACTATTAGAATTTTTATATATATATATATATATATATATATATATATATATATATATATATATATATAAATCTGAACGTCTGTGTGTGTGTCTGGTCACGAATAGGCTTCTATACGGTCGACTATTATAGAAAACTGATCACATATAATGATAGAAGATGTATCGAGACACAGGAATGGGTAGGTTTGATCTGGCATAATGATGATTCATTAAAATTGTGGGGTCTGCGTACGCGCCTTGTCCATAAAGTATGGAAATAAAAAAATAAAAAATTGTAAAAAAAAAACGTTTACAAGGGTTTTTGATATAGATGTGCATAATGCTTTGATACGTATGTTTCAACTTAAATAGGGATGGTATAATAAAATTGTGGGGTCTGCGTTCGCGCCTGGCCTCCATAGAATGGAAATAGGCACAAACTTTAATAAAGACTTTTCATATCTATCTGCGTAAGAATACTTTGATAATTATGTTTCAGTTTGAAGAAATATTGTATAATAAAATTATGTGGTGTTCGTTGGCACATGACCTCCATAGAATGGAAATATGTCATAAAGTTTAACAACGTTTTTTAATATAGATCTACAGAATATTGTGATAAGTGTTTCAGTGTGAACAGGTATGGTATAATAAATTATGGGGTTTATCTATTTTATTTTTACTTTCATTATGTTTTGCTTTGGTTTTGACACCTCCAAATTCGAAGCTATCTCTTTACAACTCTTTCTTTTCATAACCTATCATACTTTCATAAATCAGAGTCCATTTTCTGTAGGCTGTTTTTGAACCCAGTCAACAACGGGTACTTTTGCTAGTATATATATATATATATATATATATATATATATATATATATATATATATATATATATATATATTAGTGATGGGGCGATTCCAAACTTTTTCCCGATTCCGATCCAATTACCAATTCTGTTCTAAATTTTCGATTTCGATACGATTCCCGATTCCGATTAAGAACATTTATACATTTAACTAGCTAATAAACATAAAATTACATTTGAAAAACCACTTATATTATTTAAAAAAAAAATCCAACTTATATTCTAATACATCTAAAAAAGAAAAACAGGATTCTCCATTTTTAAGCGATTACATGTAAACAGGTTAAAAAATTTAGTGGTAAAAATACAATAACACACAAACAATAAGTTTCCTTTATAAATATAACGCAAATGATCTTTGTTAAGGATATGTAACCATCATATCATAATATATATTTTTTATCAAAAAAGTTAATTTTGTTTTAGAAACAAAACAGCGACTGTGCCTAAATGAAAACGTAGATTCCATGAACAAAACTTCTTTCTTAGAAGTGCACGCCTGTGGCACTCTCTTCCGTTTGCATGTTTCCCACCTGACTACAACTTGGATATCTTCAAGTCCAACATAGACAAATTCCTGATAAACCACCCCTTAAGTAAGACACTTTATCAAATCTCCATTACTAACGATTACTACGATACTATCTCATTGATTACTGTACACGCAATAACCCTTATCCCCGAGTGGCTTCCGAGCCTTGATAAGTGGTGACTTCCATGTAAAAAAAAGAATCAGTTGTTGGATTTTTTAATATAATAAACGTGGTTTTTCATGCGTACGTTGATGTTTAATCGCTAGATAAAAATGTAAAAACAAGTATTTTTTTGTAAAAATTTGTTTGTTGAGGGAATGAAATTTGGCGTACTGGCGTACTATTTCGTGTATTTTTTGGCGAACCCAATGTAGGATTGAAATCTGGCGTCCTGGCGTCCTGCCATAAAACTTTAATTATTTCAGAAGAAGCCGATGACCGACACCGCCGATGGCACAAACGAAATTTATCCCCCACCTCCCGTCCAGAGCATTTACAACCTTTTGAATAATCCAGTGAACTCCGTCGGATGGGGGCATATAAGGATTTAGAGAATAGATGAGAAAAGTTTACAAAAGGATTCGGCAAGTTATCTCTCGATAAATGATCAATAAATAAAATAAATTAAACTCTGTGAATCAATGTTAAATCTATAAATAAGATTTATAACTCATACTGTGGCACTTCGCAGTCTTAAGGTGTAAATGAATAACTTCTAATAAAAAAATAACAAAAAACAATTTGTGTTTGTTTCATTTTTTATTGTAAAAAAAAAAAATTAAAAGAATCGGTTTGAAATCGAAAATTAGGCTATAATTTTTCCGATATCACCAAGGAATCTGATTTTATTAATTTTGATTCAAACTTTAATCCTCAAAGTCATTTTGTCGAACTTGTCGACGGTAATCAAATAAATGATATAGTCTTGAAAAGTGGCGATGCTAAAATATCCCTAAAAAATAATAAAGGCGAAATCTGTAACTGTATTCTAAAAAATGCTCTGTTCATACCTACATTTAAGCAAGACATATTTTCCGTGCAGGCTGCAATTAAACAAGGCGCGATTATAAAGTTTGGCCAAAATACATCAAAATTGATATACCCCAATGGAACTGTATTTGACACTAAAGAAAATGGCCAACTATATTATTTAAAAAGTATGGTTCCCTCAAAAACTGCCTGTCACGACTTGGAAACCAGGCATAAAATTCTAGGACACTGCAATACAGCTGATATTAAAAGACTGGACCTATGATCTCTTGGAAAACTAAAAAAGCAACAAATTGTTGCCCTTTCTACTTGTGAAGTAGAATATGTGGCTCTTACTCATTCCGCGCAGGAGGCAAATTATTAGCAAATAATTCTATGATTCATCAAAGGTCGAAGCATATTGATATCAGATATCATTTTATAAGGGATGAAATAAGGAAAAAATCTATTACTCTACCTTATGTGACGTCTGAGAATAATATAGCCGACATTTTCTCTAAACCTATAAAAAGAATAAAATTAAGACATTTTATAACCGAACTTTTTGGAATCTAATTATGAATAAATCTCTTTTCAGAAGCCCAAAAGGAGAAGCATGAACAGTCAAAATCACAAAAAAAAAAAAAAAAAAAAAAATTGTAAATTGTCCCGGGCACGACGTTAAATTGCGACCATTTCTACCTTACTAACCAAATTAACCAACTAATACCTAACATAATGTTTCCAGTTTTTGTTACAAAAAAAAAAAAAAACACTTGTTAAAACCCTTTTGTAAACTTCCTATTTGCCAGATAGTTCTTTTTGTATCTCTTTTTTTTTTGGCAAACATTTGTTAAAACGAAACAAAAAATGTATATTTGTGAATTTTTGTGCATATGTTTATATGTATTTGAAAAATATTCTATTTGTATGATTATATATATTTGAAAAGTGTTTATTTTTATATGTATAAAAAAATGGCTTTTTTTTGCACACATTATATCAATATATTAATAATTCTTTTTGACCAATGAGAATAAAGACAAGTTCTCCCAAAACCAGAAGAAGTAATCCCCCCCAAAAGAAAACCCAATTATTTTATTGGTTCATTTTTCTTTGTTCATTTATTTTTTTTTATTTATTTATTTTTCTTTCCATTTTCTCAAGTGAAACCAAAATTGAATCCAAAAGGATTTTTCCATTATATCAATGGCTGTGCTAAACAACCAATGAAAACGTTCCAAAATTATTATAAAAATTGTCGAATTTTGGATTCAATCAGTTTGCCGTTTACTACGTCACGGACCGCATTTAATTCTTGGCCGCCATCTTTGTTACTGATCTGAACTACGCCGCCATCTTGGTTACTGATCTGAACTACGCCGCCATCTTTGTTCAACACAATATCTCAGAACTTAAGAGGTTAACTACGTCACGGATCGCATTTAATTCTTGGCCGCCATCTTGGTTACTGATCTAAACTACGACGCCATCTTTTTTCAACACAATGTCTCAAAACTTAACAAACCTAACCTTAACCCTAACCTAAACCCTAACCCTTACCCTAACCCTAACCCAACACAAACCCTAAGACAACCCTAACCCAACCCAACTCTAATCCTAACACTAACCCCAACCCTAACCGAAACCTTACCCTAAATCCAAACCCTACCCTAACCCTAACCCTTAACATACCCCTAGACCCTAAGCCCAACCCCAACCGATAACTGTAAACCCTAACTCCAACTCCAACCCTAACCCTAACACCTAACACCAACCCTAACCCTAACGCTTACCAAAATCTTAACCCTTACCCTAACCCTAACCCTTACCTAACCCTAAACCTAACCTAACCCTTAACATTAATCCAAACCCTAACGCTAACCCTAACCCTAACCTTGACCTTGACCCTAAACCCTAAACCCTAACTCTAACCCTAACTCTGGACCTAACCCTAACCCTAACCGTTAACACTAACCCTAACCGTCACCCCAACTCTAACTCTAATCCTAAATGCTAACCCAAACCTGCGCATGCCCAAATTCAATTCACTTCTTCAAT
This sequence comes from Euprymna scolopes, assembly GCF_053919585.1. Taxonomy (NCBI): domain Eukaryota; kingdom Metazoa; phylum Mollusca; class Cephalopoda; order Sepiida; family Sepiolidae; genus Euprymna; species Euprymna scolopes. The sequence continues at coordinate 99,038,400 of NC_136502.1, forward strand.
TGGTTTAATATCAAATCTTTTTTGCCCATATATCTCAATAGCTGTATCAGTATTTCTTGGTTTTGATTCTAAATGATGGCACCGATTCATTTAAAAATAAAAACTTTTGAAAGCAGTACTTTATATTAGATACAATATTATATTCGATAGAGAATTGCCTCTGTAATAATAAATAGGAAATCTTCATGAATTAAAATATATTTAAGCATATTTTATGACGGGCAAAGTCGGGTGACTCTCCCTAGTCGTATATAAAACAGGATATGTCAAATGTTTGCGAATTCTTCTTCGTTCGAAAAAAAAAAAATCCTTCAAAATTCGCCTAGTCGTGGTGCCCTAGGAGGAAACTTCATTTGCTTCCCGCAGTGACTTAGTTCATAATTTAGATTGCACTGTAGAGAACGTACTGTCGATTTTATATGATTGCTTGAATTAAAATGCAAAGTCAAGTGTCATGATTCAATTGTGCTCCAAACAGAAACATTCATTTCGAACGTGCCCTTACCTTATCAAAGAGCCTATTGTTGATTTTATACGCCGTGCTCTTCTGCTTGTGCGGTAATAAAACTTCTCAAATGCACTTGTGATGTTAGGCTGTATAAAGGTGTTAACTATAGTCAAAATCTGACTGTTCCTTCTTTCATCGGACTTTTTGTTTTCGATTATCGTTTTTTGCTACTTATTGGAGACATTCCGATACTAAACCTATCTAAGAACACGCGCAGACGCATACAATATATTCGTGTGAAATTTCCAAAACATCCGCCAAGCCGTTTCAAAGTTCATAGGGAACACACACACACACACACACACACATTAATAAGTAATATTTAATTATTATCTGCATTTGTATACTTTTCGCGGAATCGTTTCTGTAAAAATAATTGTTTAAACCAGTCGCACGATTCGAAACCCGAACAACAATAAATGCCATTAACTCCAACGTCACATTCAATTTTATGAGACGGCGTGCTCCTGACCCGTTTAATCATAACCACTACTAATTCTATTTTGATTGCATTCAGAAGTTCATAAACGACCAAATCAATTTTTAAAACAGGTCTTTGCATTTGTTTTGTATCATTGGCTCCCCATTCATGAAAGCCAAGAGCCACAAAATAAAAGTTAATCGTGAGTACATTAGTGAGGTACACCCGACCTTTTCCGGTCCTACCATCATAGCATATAAGAAAAAGAAAAAGAAAAAAAAAAACAACAACTGTCCAATATCCTGAAGATTAATATTTTATTATTTGAAAATTTGAAAAATCAATTTTATTTTTAATAAATAGCAATATTTATTAAAAAGCAATTTCACACTCGTCTGGTTTTTCTAACTGTTAAATCTAGGCACGGCCAAAACGGAAGGCGGGAGTAAGTATTTTTTGACGACGCCTCTCTTTAAAAATCTACCAAAAATCAAGTAATTATCAAATCAATACGAAATTTTCACCGATAATAAGCGGTGAAAATTTCGTATTGATTCGATAACCAAATAGTCGTGGAGGATGGAAAGACCGTAGAGAGAAAGTACAAACCAGATGTTTACTGGATGAGTGCAAAGAGAACTGGGAAGTTGGGGAGACTTATTGCCACACAAATTCCAGTAAAAAAAAAAACAATTCTGCCAACGAAAAATCACCGGTGAGCGACTGTTGCGATAATGCAAATTCATGTTTGCAAAGGATATCGAAAAAGGTGGAGAGTGCTGGGAAGGCTTGTTGTCACTCAGATTCCAGGGAACACCCTAGATTGTTATCAAATAAATCTTTGATGATGGTTTGTATGAAAACTCCTAGTGAGTAGTAGTAGTAATAGAGGTAGAACAAATGATGATATTAATGAGACAAAATGAATATGACGACTGTGATGATGATGATGATGGTGATGATGATGATAACGATGATGATGATGACGATGATGATGATGATGACGATGATGATGATGATGACGATGATTTCGATAATGATGATGATGATGATGACGATGATGATGATGGTGATTATGATGATGATAATGATGATGATGATGACGACGACGACGATGATGATGATGGTGGTGGTGGTGGTGACGATGATGATCATGATGATGATGACGATGACGTTGACGATGACGATGATGATGATGATGATAACGATGATGATGACGATGATGACGATGATGATGATGATGATGATGACGATGATTACGATGATGATGATGAAGATGACGATGATGATTATGATGGTGATTATGATGATGATGATGATGACGACGACGACGACGACGATGATGATGATGATGATGATGATGATGGTGGTGGTGGTGGTGGTTACGATGATGATGATGATGATGACGATGATGACGATGATGATGATTGTTATTTATTATGAAAATGGATTACAGAAGTAATTATAAGCAAAAGTGTTTAATCTTATTTAGAGTCTGCTTTTACAGGTCTTAATGGTAGATAAATAAATGTGTGTACGTACGCACATGTTAAAGTCAGGTCGTATCCATGTGTATGTTTTTGTTGCGTTTCATTTGACTTCAGTCGAAGTTCTCGGAAATAAAGGCGCCTTCCTGGGGACTAACATCTGAAGTCTATATCAGATACATGGATATTCAAATATTCCATTAAAGTTCTCCTTCACATCCCAAATACTGAGTTAGTAAAGAAGTTGAGAACATAATTTTCCCCTCCCCAAATGACCATTTAAATATGTTCTTTCTTGCAAGTCGCTTGGATTTAATGGATTCCATGACAAAAATTCATCTTGTCTCGTAGATTATCCAGCTTACTTGAGGTAACATCACTTGGAAAAGATGCACGATTCTCCGTAAACACCAGGGTTGGTTAGCTATAACGAGATCTTATTTGAGCTGTGAATATTTGGTCAGGGTTTACTTGAAGGGAAAGTATCCTCATACCAGGTTGTCATGAAAAAAAAAACTATGTACAAAGAGACCTTAGACAATTGAGGACAGTGTCTAGTAGGTATTCAGGTTCTCTCCCTGTGTGTGTGTGTATTACATTAAGTTCACGTGTGTGCAGTCACAGCCAGGTTGGATCGTTGGTGTACGGCCGTAGTCATATTGTGTCCTAGGGTCTTCTTATTGAAGTCGAACTCAGGGCTAAACGTCCCGAGAGCGTTTTGATATGGGTTTACGAATCACGTAGACAGTGCTGTCTTTTTGATCAAGAAAGAGAATGAAACTAATGGGCGCTATCTTTTATCGACTGTGGTTGTGAACATAACTCGCCTTGAGAGATGGCTTCTCATTGGACAAGAGAGAAAGGAAGTTAAATGCTTAACGAATCGCCACCCAGCTTTGAAATTAAGCCATATTTCCTCCTATAACACAGAACACGCTAGGTAACATACAAATATCCGTGCATGAGGTCGCCAAGCTAATCAAGAACCTTGATTCCAGTAAAGCAACTGGCCCTGACGGCATCCCAATTATAGTCTTAAAAAAGCTTCAACCAGAACTTGCTCCCATACTTACGAAACTGTTTAAGTGCTGCCTAAAGGAGAAGTGCTTTCCGACTCCCTGGAAGACCTCATCAGTTTGCCCTGTATTTAAGAATTCAGGTTAAAAGTCATCTCCCTTTCAGTACAGACCTATAAGTCTCCTGTGTGTTATGAGTAAGTTGCTGGAATCCATATTAAATAGAGAAATAGTCAACCACCTCAGCAGAAACAGCCTTCTTTGTGACACACAATATGGTTTCCGCTCTGCAAGATCTATCGCAGATGTGCTGACGGTTATATCTCACAGGATTAGTGAATCTCTTGACAAAGGCTTCCTTTCTAGGGCAATTGCTCTTGACATATCAAAGGCCTTCGACAAGGTATGGCATAAGGGTCTACTTCACAAGATTTCCAGCTACGGTATAACTGGAAATGTTTTCTCAATCATTAAATTATTTCTCTCCGATAGGCTCATAAGTGTAGTGGTCGATGGACAAAAATCGGAGGCCTGCAATATAAATGCTGGAGTCCCTCAGGGGTCAATCCTGGGTCCAACTCTCTTCCTGATCTACATCAATGACCTCCCTAAACACATACTTAAATCATTCGTTGACATCTATGCTGATGACACGACCATCTACGGCAGCACATCAAAGGCTGTTAATGACAAAGTTCTCTCTGATTCTCTCTCCTCTGATCTCGAGCGCGTGGTTCAGTGAGGGAAGACGTGGCTGGTTACCTTTAATGCATCTAAGACCAAACTCCTATCCTTACATCATCAACGCTCTGATCCCCATCTAGCATCAATTGGGATGGATGGCTCTCGTCTGGGAGAGGCCCCGTGTTTTGACAAGCGTCTTGGTTTTACCTTTACTCCTGATCTAAAATGGAACACGTACATCAAGTCTGTTGCCAAGGTCGCTGGAAAGATGGTGGGATCCTTCTACCGCTCCAGAAGATATCTCACTACTGATGCAATTCTCTATCTATATAAAAGCCAAGTACGTCCAAGGATGGAATACTGCTGCCATATCTGGACAGGAGCTTCTAAAAACAGCCTATCCTGCTTTGACAGAGTACAAAATAGACTTCGTGGCTTAGTGGGGGATGCCCTTTTCTCTACCCTGCAACCTCCCTCCCACAGAAGAGACGTTGCGAGCCTATCCTTGTTTTATCGTTATTTCCATGGCAGGTGCTCGTCTGAGCTCCAATCTCTGGTCCCCCCTCGCCAATCTTTCACGAACAACACCCGTCTAGCTGAATCCACTGTGAAAAATTTTCCCCACTCTTTATCTGTGCCTAAATCAAAACGTGGATTCCATGAACAAAGCTTCTTTCTTAGAACTGCACGCCTGTGGAACTCTGTTCCGTCTTCCTTCTTCCCACCTGACTACAACCTGGATGTCTTCAAGTCCAACGTTAACAAATTCCTAATGAACCGTCCCCTTAAGTAAACACTTCATCAAATCTCCACACTAACGTAATGTACTTGCAATAACCCTTATCCCTGAGTGGCTTCCGGGCCTTGATAAGTGGTGACCACTGTGTAAAAAAAAAAAAAAAAAATTCAAGATCTTTAACTGTGACCTGTCGCTGCTGTTATCTTTGTTTGAAGTACCGAATGCAATGGCGCACATAATGCCAGTTTTAATGACTGATATTTATTGTAGGAATTCAATCTACACAGAATTGGGAAAAAGGCACGGGTTTACTTGTGGCGGCTGAATCGCGAAGTGATCCCGACGAAAACTAAAAAGCAAATGGCTTTAATTGCTATCCCCTTTCTATCTGCACTTCGTCTTTCATCGTTACTTCCAAAAGTAAAGTTTCGCAAGAATATCTTAAATGAAAATATTTTCCAACCAATGAAAATCGTTTCACCCCCCCCACAAGTACAAATCTATCTGAAAATGGTGAGCCGGCGTTAGCATATAAATTGCTATTAGACCTGACCAACAAAATCAGTTTCCTCCCGACTTCACAAACCGCACCTTGCACGAAAAAAAAATCAAGAACGTGTGCCGCCCCCCCTCGTTGTACTTTTGGGTTTCGAAAGACGGAAAAGCCTCAATAACTCACCGTTTCTATCTCGTGCGCAAATTACTACACACTAGCAATGTTCAGGCGAAACCGAAACAAAATGCTACTCAGTTATATACGCATTAACAAGAACAAGGCAAACCAGCATACATATGTAACGTAGCCGTGACGTCACAAATGGATCAAACAAAGCAAATTAATAAATCAATAAAAATCCGAGCCGGCATTTTTTTTTCTTTTGCCACAAAATTTTTTTTTTTATTACGGTTAATATTAAAGTCTCTTGTTGCGATATGTCTATTTTATCTGAAACGCGTTTCTATTTCTTCCGACCGCACGCCGGTATCAGCCCGCCACTTCTCGCTTTCGCGTTTACACATCCCTTTTCTTCGACTTTTTTTTTCTTTCGCGAGCACGTGTTGCATTTTTTCTCCTTTATTTCCTTCCTCTTCTCGCGCACACTTCCTAATTTACATATGCACATTTTTCTGCTACTGCTGCTACTGCTTATCTCTTCGCATGCTGGCTATCCTTCGCTGCTGATGATACTTTAAACGCTCTCACATATTACACAT
>NC_136502.1:99049469-99174469 GCF_053919585.1 Euprymna scolopes
TAGTTGGAACCCTAACAGGTACAACCACTCCGGGTCAGAGTGGACCTGGGAGCAATGGCAATTAAAGGGTGGCTCCACACTCTCCGAAGCCCGCAAACTGGGGCCTCGCCACTGGATATAGTTTAAGGTCATATCCAGAACCAAAAGAAAATAAAAATGTCATATCTTGGCTAATAATTGATATACCATACCAGTCAATAAGTTCCGAGCCTGACATATAGATAGCTTCACAAAGAACATATATTATTTATAAAAAACATATTATTTGTAAAAACATATATCATATATAAAAACATGTATTATTTATAGAAACTTATATATAAAAACATATTATTTATAAAAAACATATATTATATATAAGAACATATTATTTATAAAGCATATATTATTTATAAAAACATATAAAACATTATTTATAAAAGCATATTATTCATAAAACATATATTATTTATAAAAACATATAAAAACATTATTTATAAAAACCTTCAAATAGCACGTGCTAAAATTTTACCCGAATGGGATTATTAGTTATTTAAGTTATGTTACTGTTTCAAAATTTAAAAAAAAAAAAAAAAAAAAAAAAAAAAAAAAAGAAACAAAAAAAGTTTGGAAAATCTTAATTTTGTGTGTTGGTAAAGCATTGCTTTCTGATGAACACCGAATATACTGTTCAAGCAAAGCAGTGGCTAGATGAGTATTATCTAAAGGGTGTTCCATGGAGCGATATAATGAGACACAATGATGCGGAATTGTCCTGGCAACAAACAAAATCCCATAAACTGTTTTTCTTTCATAAATCGAAGTTGCATGGAATAGCAAAAAATGCATTCACCATTTTGCATGAAGATTTGTTTATAAGAAAGTTGTGTTTTTACACATTCCATCAAAAACAACAATGCGCTGATAATTCAGAGCGTTATTCGCAACAGAACAAAAAGGAGTTTTGCATCAATATGTGATAATGGATGTAACATGGATGCACCACTTTACTTTGAAGTCAAATATGCAGTTAGCTGAGTGGACAAAAGTAGATAAAACTGTCCGTAAACATCAGAAGGCAAGGTTTTGGCCTCCGTATTTTGTAATGCGCGAGATATTTTGATCATCAATTACCTTGACAATATCGAATATCATATAGCATTATTTGTGCAAAAAATAAAAAAATAAAAATGTTATATCACCAAGAAAGTGCATCGTATAACAACTCTATCGCAACGATGACAAAATTATATAAATTGCATATTAAATCGCTTCCTCTTAAAGCTTATTCTCCAGGTCTAACCCCTTGCGACTACAGATTGTTTTCAGACCTTTAAAATAATGATTCAAGGTAAGAGATTTTGCTCCAATGAAGAAGTAAAATCGATGACTGAGGCATATTTTGAGGTCCAAGACAAACCGTTCTGCAAAAAAAAAAAAAAAAAAAAAAAAGCCATTGGATTATTTGAGAAGCGTTAGAATCATTCGAAAAGGATACTGCTTCCCGGTACGGCTTATTCTCCAAATCTAGCCCCAGCAATCATTGGCTGTTTGCAGACTTTGTAAAAGAAAGCCCTAGGAGAATAAATGGTTCTTGTCCAGATTTCTCCCATATTAAAGAAAAAAACTAAAATAAAGAAAAATCTGTATGACTCACATACCCGTGACGAAACAAAAATATCATATTCCAAAAATCATATAAACTCATCAAATAGTTTGATTTTTATGAATAAAATTATTTTAAGCAATTAATAAGAATTATAGATATTACAACAAAACTATTGCAAGTTTGAATTATTGTTGAGTTATCTCTCTTGTTTCTTTATATTATTTTTATTTAGTTTTGTTTTTAGTATAGGGGGATTCTGGACAAGAACCAAATAGATTTTACTCTAATAGTGAAGTTATATCGGAAAATGAGGTGCATTTTAAGGCAAAAAAGGGCATTGAATTGTTGGAAAGCACTGTATCACTCTAGAAAGAGACGATGTTGATGAATAAAGTTGAATTTTGCCTAAAAGTTGCATGAGCCTTGAACACAACCTCCAGGCGCGACCTGTATCTTGAGCACTTGGCCCTCAACGTGTTTTCGAGAGACGCTTTAACACAAGTTTGATCCAAGCAATCAGCACGTTCTTAATGTTGCAGGCGGTACGATTAATATCCTTCTCAAATGCGCCCTACGCATAACAATCAATATGGTTTCCATCAGGAGAGTTGGGGGCCAGATATTTTTGACTGATGAAGTCGTGGAAGTTATTTTTACATTTTTAAATTCCATTTTCACCCCAAACAAGGCACAGTGACACTTTGATGTAGGGGGCTACTATCGGAGACAGTAGTTGCAGGGATACTATGTAGGGAGTCGAGCAGCAAGATGTCTATTCACATTACACTTGAACTTCTGCATGTCAGTACAGTTGGGAAAACAGGAAGCCGGAATGGGGTTCCAGAGTCTAGCAGTTCTGGAGGAAGAAACTATTAGAGTAGAAAGCCTTCTTACATCTATGTAAGGGGTGGGACTTGGCTGCTTCTCGAGTTTGACGGGGGTATTTGCGTCGAAGGGGTACAAGGGCTTGTAGTTCGTCAGAGTATCCATCATTAACATACTTGTAAAACAGGGAGAGGGATGCAACATTTCGTCGATGGGACAGTGGTTAAAGTTTGGATAACAATTCAAAACCTATTAGGTTAGCGACTCTCTTTTGAACCCTGTCCAGGAACGAGAGACTAGCAACAGGTGCACCAGCCCAAATGTGACAACAATACTCCATACATGGGCGAATGGTGGCCTTGTAAAAGTGCAGGATACTTTCAGGCGTAAGTAACTTTCTAGCACGGTAAAGAAAGCCCACCTCCCTCGCAGTGGCCCTGGCAATGTTCTCAACGTATCTATTTCAACTCATGTTCCTGTGAACGTTAATCCGAGGAGTTTGAAAGAAGTACTTTCAAGTAATGTATCTTTAGCCTCAGCTATTGGTGGTTGAGAAGGCTTCTTGTAATTATTGAAGGAGATAAGCTTAGTCTTGGCAGCATTGAATGTGATCATCCATTTTTGTCCCTATTCCACTACAGAGTGAAGGTCTTCCCCTAGTGTTTCTGCCATTTCTTTAGATATGTGGTTATTTGTTTTCCGCTCGTGCCTGTTATAGAGCATGGCGTCATCACCAAATATACCCATCTCAGAGATAATTTTATCAGGGAAGTTATTTATAAATATTAGGAATAATAAAGATCCAAGGATTGACTCCTGAGGTACTCCCGCGTTTATATCATATTATTTAGATGTACGACCATCAAGGACAACCTGGATTCTTCTCTTCTTAACATAATTAAATTCTTCTCAAAGGATTTAATTATGTCAAGTATTCGTCGCTTGATACTGTATGATTTGATTTTCCTGAGAAGACCATCGTGCCATACCCTGTCAAAAGCTTTAGATATATCTAGGGCTACCGTTTTACCCACCCCTGCTTTGTCCAGTGTATGGTATATACGTTCAGAGATTACAGTTAGGATATCTGCTGTAGAACAGGCTTGCCTAAGTCTATATTGTTGGTCGGTCAGAAGTTTAGCAGTTGCAAGGTGATGGACTAGAGCTTGGTTAATTATGGACTCAAATATTTTGACGAAAAGCGGGAGGAGGCTAATAGGGCGATAATTAAATGGGCCAGTTCTTTCGCCAGAATTATTGTAAACTGGTTCCACAGAAGCAGTTTTCCAACGGAAACTTGTGGTTTTTCTCGGAGGTGAGATACAAAGATGAGTCCTTCTGCTACAATGTAGTCTACATGCAGTCACATAGCCCACCTAGTGCCTGATAAGAGTGGACAGCTACCTAAGTTGAATCTTCGAAGGTGTAGGGCAGCATGAGGTTAAACTGGCAACACATTCAAAGAGTATTACACTTTGAGGAAGTTTGGTCTTCATAAACCATAGTGTACCAGAAATACGAAACGCGAAATGACGTAACCACAAGGATAAAGGAAAATACTATAAAAAAAAACGTGTGTAACAGACGGGGGAGTACGATCGGAGGCATGTCCAGGAACACGTTCGAGAACACGTTCGAGAGCATTTTCTAAACGACATTCTCGAGGACAGGCATTGAAGAAGACGATCACGATAAAGATGTTCGAGAGGACAAGCGCCAGAGAAGACGATCACTTTTGGAATCACGTTTTATTCGGGAAAGTACCCGAGAATAATTGTTGTTGTTAAGGAGTTTAGTCATTACTTGTTTTCTCTTCCTTGTGATGTTAGTCTGCTACAGCGTGTTGGGTCCTGGAATGTCTACGTCTTAACGCGTGTGTAAACGTGCGTAACGTTATAACAGGATTTGGTGCTGACTCCAGATTAGACACTTGTTGTTCTACGCGTTTGGCAACCGGTCCTAAGAATGATTGAAGCTTGACTTGACTTCGTATTTGATTTTATTAGGAGTTTCTTGAGTCATGTTGGACCTTGTGACACTTGTCTGAGGAGTAGTGAAGATCCTCGTTTAGCGCTTCTTTTTCATACTCGCCATTCCGATACTCATCTCTCTCGTCAAGATCTGCATTACCTTGCATAGATTTTGCTGCACTCTATTTGGAAGCTTTTCGGCGAATTTCGTTTTCCCAACAGTCAGATCGCCTATTATGTTCGTTAATACTAGCCACAGCTTCCACATCTCTGTTGCAAATTTCCAGCTCACCAACCCCAGTTGATTGGTGGACGGGGTGGATTGATAGTACTTTGCGAAGGAGCAAGTTCTGCTGATAATTTCCGACTGTTACGGTATTTAGTTCTCTCCCACTGCAAGAACTTAGACACCAGGGTCAGAAAGTGGGATTGAGAATTCCGCGCCCTCGTGGAGGGGGCACTTTGTCCTGCAAAACGTGCCTGTACAGTCGCGTCGGTACTCCCCGATGAGGGCGCTTCAGGCGATTAGCAATCAACTAACCCCTTCTCAAAAGCCTGAGAGGATGAACCTCCTAGAACTGTACAGAACTAAACTCTCATCGCCAAATCAACAGGGACTATATCATTACAGAAATGGTCTAATCTTTGCTGATTTTGGGGGGGGGGCGGGAGTGCTTGGCTGCTGTTCAACAATTTCAAGTTAAATCTAATCTTTTGCAACAGAAGATTGTATGGAGCTTAGTTTGCTGTTTTGAAGAATGATATCACTTTCCTTGGCCCGACTACACACGTTCTATACCACATGTTCTTCGTTGACATAGTTATACAACCTCACAGCGTTGATTTTTTTTTTGCCAATTCACGTTTAATTTATCGACAAATAAACGTGAAATTCATAGTGCGTTTACTCAGCATACAGCCTGAAAAACCAAAGAAAATGTTAAGAATGTGTTACAAAAGTTTTAGTATGAGGATATGATTAAACATTTTTTTTCGAAAGGTTTTATTTATAGACAGTGAGGATAAAAACTGACCAATCAGATGGAACTACGCTCTGCTACCGACCAATCAGAAACCGGAATCGCTCTATAAGATATAGTGAATCTTTTAGAATTCCTGCGCATAACTTTTGGCTTTCACGCGGGAAGAAACTCTACTCTTTGTATCACGACTTCTTCGGATTGGTTACAAACCGGAAGCTCTATTCTTTACCTTCGTCTGCCAGCTTTTACAATTCAAAGCTTCTCTGCATTGATGCTGCCATTTTGTTTCGAACGAGATTTCTATTCTGTTCTGAAACTAAAATGGCTTACAACTCTGAAAAATGTATGCATATCATAAGCGTGAAGAAAGAATATACAATTTTGTACGAATACATTGTGTCAAATCTAATTTATAAAACTTACTGTGTCTGTCTGTCTGCCTCCATATTTTCAAATTCTATCTCCTCCGAAACTAAAAATCGCAGAGTGGCGCTAAGAGTTTTAAATGGATAGATTTTTTTTTTACAGACCATTCTTTTATTAGTCGTTAGCCAGTTAAAATAGTTTTTAAGGAATCTAAAATTGGTCAAAATTGAAAAAATCGTTATACATTTTGTATATTCATCTAAGTTTATTTTTAATTTTTAATCAGTTCATATGCGTGATGGTGATGATGGCAACAACGCAAATGGCGACATGGGTTATAAAAGCGTAATTCAACAGAGAATAATTGAGAATTCCTGTGCTATTTATTGAGTGTGATACATTCAAACTGGAAATGTCATTTATATGTCACATATACAATTAAGATGTGCGCTTAACTATAGAAGGATACCATTAATCTTCATATATGACAAACTTATAAATTAATACAACGCATTTGTTGTTTTTAAATTTTACCAGTTGTAAATGCCATGCTTGACTTGATAACTCACTATAGCATTCTCAATCGATATTTTTCTTTCAGATTACTGCCATTTAATAAACCAGATTAGATGACACTCTAAAAATAGAAATGAAACCCTTTGAATTATTTAAATATCCCTACAGGTTCCAAAGTTATCAGGTTTTAAAAACTTGCAACCTTGAGCAGAAAATTGGACAACATTTTGATCAAAAGATACTTTATTCTTTAATTTTCCTAAAGTTTGCCACTCTTAATGGGTTATTTCTGATTGTATGTATCTAGGGATGAAGATGTACAAATTTTTAAATTTCTTTCCCTGAATATCATTTTGGTCAGTGAAAATTTCACATATACAATTAAGATGTGCGCTTAACTATAGAAGGATACCATTAATCTTCATATATGATAAACTGTTGCATCTGTTGATGGTATTTTCCTCAACATTTCATTTGACACATGTTGAGCTAAATGATCAAACAATTCTTTATGTTTTATATTTGCACACTTTTGTTCTTATGCTTTTTGACTTCTTTTATCTGTGACTATTTCTTGCAGCAGAGACTTTGCTTTCTGCACGTGCTTCTTACAAAAACTTTTGAGACTTTCATTAGTCGGTGATGAACTTTTGACACATGCCAACATATATTTTACAATTCCAGTGTCTTTACTCTATTTTGAAAATGAATAAAGCTCCAAAAACCTTTGTTTTCATTTCATGATTCAAGACTGATTTTCTGCAAATTCATTTATTTTAGTGATTTAAACTCTTCAAAGACTTTTCTGTAGAAACCATATATGTATTAATATTTCTGCAATTTTTACAAATTCTTTTTCCAAATTTACAACATGGCAAGGAAGAAGAAAAGAAAAACACACTGAAGATGGAGGATAACTCTGAAATATATTTGTGATGAATTTTAAACAAGTAAAATATTTGTTTATTTTCCAAATATTACGTTGTATTTGGCTTTCAAGGGCACTTGATGCGTATTTTATTTTATCCATAAATATTTTTGTTTTGGAAATAATTCTGTAGAAAGAATATATATATTAATATTTCTCCAACGAAAATGATTTCATTTATTACCAAACTGACTTCAAAAATTTCCTTAAAAGTTAAAGTACTTGTAAAATAAGCACAGGGACGAAACAAGGGTTGGAGCTTGGTTAAAGCTCTTTTTTAGAACCTGTCTGAGTGAGATACTAGTAGTTGATGTACGAGCCCAGACGTAGCACCAAAACTTCATGCATTCGTGAATGGTGACTTTGTAAAGATATAGGATACTGGCAAGAAGAGAGCTCATCTTTTTTGCATCAGCCTTGTCAATATCTTCTACATGTTTATTTTAATTCATATTACTTACTGAGGAGTTTGAGAGGTAGTCTCTCAGGTAGAGTGCTATTAGCCATGACACTTGGTGGTTAAAAATGTTTCTTATAATTGTTAAACAAAAGGAGCTTTGTTTTTGTAGAATTAAATGTTATTGTCCATTTATATCCCCATTTAAAAATGGAAAGGGAACAAAACAACAACAAAAAAATGGCAGTGTCAAAATGTCCTCCTGTTGATACAACGCACGAAATCTTTTTTCCTTTCTTTCCTCACTTTGCAATAGATCCTCGTGTATTCAATATTATCCTTCACCTTATATTCGATATTATCCTTCGTTCTCATTCTAAACTGTCCAACAACAAACAGGGGCTAGAGCTTGGTTAAATCTCTTTTTAGTACCTGTCTGAGTGAGATACTCGCGGTTGATGCACCAGCCCAAATGTGGCAACAATACTCCATGTATGGACGAAGGGTAACTTTGAAGAGAGTAATTTTCTAGCACAGTAGAGGGATCCCACATACTTTGTAGCAGCCTTTGCACTGTCTTCAGTGTGTTTGTCCCAGTTCATGTTGCTTGTGGATTTATACGATGAGCTCTCAGACAGGGTTCTTGGTGAAGGCAATCGGTGGTCGAGAAGGTATTTTTTTTAATTGTCCCAGGTAATTGCGCCCCGCTTACTACATTTTTCCTGATCGGCGACAACCATTATGCTATTATATTGATTTTATTTTTGCTATTTCTCGCATTCTTTGATAAAAATGTACAATTAAAAAAAAAATCTCTTCTGGGAAAAAATGGAGATAAAAAAGAAAACATGTCGCTTTTTCGGACCACCCTATATAAGTAGGAATCTACTGTTACAGCGGTTAAAGTGCAAATTTTGTTTCAAGAGTTTGTGCGTGACAATATACTCTATAAATATATTCTATCTATCAATATATTCTATTGGCACGTGAAAGGCGCTTCGTTTCCTGATACTTCTCACTGTAGCGAAAAATCCCTCGACGTGGAGATCTGTATTTTCACAACATACAGACGTCCTGCATATTCTTTTTACTCCCTTTTACCAAGATCTACCATATATATATATATATATATATATATATATATATATATATATATATATATATATATATATATATATATATATAACGTTACACGATCAGCAGATCTAGAAATGTATCATTATCCTAAAATAAAGTTTATTCTGTGCATACGATTGTTTGCCATTTCACTTCAACGGTTTAATAGGTTTTGGCGTCCTTAATATTTAGAATTTCTAATTTCTTATTCAAACATAATTCCAAAATCGACAGAAGGTTCGACAACATACACCTGAAGAAAGTTGAACTTTATTTGACTGTGTTGTCATCAGCGGATTGTGAACAAATATCAGGGTCGTGTATACCGAGGAATCATTTTGATAAACATGTGTTGCATGCTCGAGTTGTATATATAAACAGGGCATATGTAACAGATGTCTATTTAACGTTGTGATATATACATTGTGTGACGTCTAGTGATTAAAATGTCCTTATATTGTTGTATGAATGTGTGGATGTTTCACATATAATAAAAAAAAATCATCAACATTAATTGCACAGGTAAAGTAACCGACACTGCCACCCCTTACTTCTTTCCTGGTTCATAGTATTTGTGCGTGAGGATCTTGACAGCGACTATCAACGTTAAATTTGTGGCCAATATTTTGACAGTAACCCATATTAACAAAATGGAGTGGCCATTCTGAAAGCCGTTCTTAACATGGGAATGTCGACGTTGACCATTCCGAAAGCCATTCTTAACATGGGAATGTTGCTGATTACCATTCTGAACATGGGAATGTTGCCGATGACCATTCTGAAAGCCATTCTTAACATGGGAATGTTGCCGATGACCATTCTGAAAGCCGTTCTTAACATGGGAATGTTGCCGGTGACCAGTCCGAAAGCCATTCTTAAGATGAAAAGGTTGGGGGTGTCTATTCCGAAAACCTTTCTTAACATGAGGAGGTTTGTTGTTGGACAACAACAACAACAACAACAACAACAACCGTTGGATAATGGTTGGACAACAACAACAACAACAACAACAACAACAACAACAACAACAACAACAACAACCGTAATTTCAATTTTTCTACAAGAGGAAAGGGGTATGCTACCACCGGGCAACGCCGGTTAGCGAGTCCTGCTAGTTGAAAATAATCATTTAGAATCATAATGCAAAAATTTCGTAAACATTTTCTTGTCAACCTAATATTTTCCACTCGATTATTGGCGAGCGTCCGTGATGAGTTACTAGTGTTGTTTTTATTCGGCGGTTTTGTAATTAAATGTGTTTTTATGATATTAATTTTTTTCTCGTGAACTTATAAGTATGCTGTACTTATTATTCGGGTTTTCTTTGACAACCACTGTGTCTTGATAAACGATGCTTTTAGCAGGCCGCCCGACAATGCCCGGTGGTGAAATACGCAAAAATATGGTATTTCGATTAATGCAGATTTCGTATTTATTATATTATATTGGACCCAATATATAGTAATGGTTTAAAAAGTTAAAAAAAAATTACTCGTGCGGTACCACCGAGAATCGAAACCAAAACATTTAGCTTACGATTTATTTTTCCTTTGATGTTAATGCCTGAGCTATGAAGACATGCTTGCTGCAAAGCAAAAAATAAAAACATGAACCAATAGCTATTACGTTACGCATGCATATTCGTAATGCTGTCATTCGACCTTCACCTGGCAAATTTCCTTTTTTTAATTTTCATACCTTAGCACCGATTTTCTCCCGGCTAAAACTGAAATATAAAGTTTCGCATAGTTTCGAATATCCTATATATTAAGTTTCATGTATGTGGACCAAAAATCTGACAGAGGAGTTTGGTAGGCACTTGAAATTTTAGATGTAGGTTACATGGACATGGATCAAACTTTTTAATTTGATTTGAGCCAAGAAAACAATAAATGTTGAGGGGTCAAAATTGGGATCATAGTTAAATAAAATGTGACCTCTGTGGTCTCTACCAAATTACTCAGCTAATTTTTGGTCTAAACCTTTGAAATTTTATATAAAGTATATTCAGACATAGGGCAAGTTTTTTAATCGGTGTTTGGCCGAAAATTTATGCTGTCAAGGGGTCAAAGTTAAGAAGATTTGACTATTGTGGTCATTCGAACAATTCTGGGTCTAAACATTTGAAATCTTACATAAAGGGTATTCAGACATGCAGCAAACTTTACAATAAGTTTTTGGGCGAGTATTTGGCTGCCAAGAGGTCAAAGTTGAAAGAGTTGACCTTTGTAGACTCTACCAAACTCCTTCGCCAACTTTTGGTCTAAACATTTGAAATTTTAGTTGTAGCTTATCTGGACGTAAGTCAAACTTTTTAATATATATATATGTATATATATATATATATATATATATATATATATATATATATATGTCAAACATTTTAATATATATATATATATATATATATATATATATATATATATATATATATATATATATATATATGCACATAAAGTTATGAACAGTACATAGTATATATATTCAGGTTTGAGATGTTCAAAAGTCGGGACCAATAAAATCAACGAGGTTGTTAGATAGTGCTCAATAAAAAGAGCAAAATATTTTTTATTTTATTTTATTTGAGGGTAAACAGTTACATATGGTCGCTACAAATAGCCATCGGTTTCACTCAATGAGACTTCCTCAAGGGACCTGAAACCTCTCGACGCCACAAAGAGAAACCACTTTTTTGTTCGCTTTTTTCTCTTTGTGGCGTCGAGAGGTTCCAGGTCGCTTGAGAAGTCTCATTGAATGAAACAGATGGCTATTTGTAGTGACCATAAGTAACTGTTTACCCTTAAATAAGATTAAAGCAATATATATATATATATATATATATATATATATACTTTCGTTTTTACAAACTTTACATATCCCCATTTCTTTTTTATCTTTTTCCTTCTCCAAACTCTTTTTCTATACCATATAACAAACTTTTTAACATATTTCTGAAGATCATTCATTGGTCTTTGGGAAGTTGTTTAGTGATTATCCGCTACTCAACGAAACACGTGGAAGACGTACCATTAGAAAAACTCAGACGTTTGCATAAAGAACCTAATGAAAATTTGTAAGTGTGAATTTATTCCTAATTTGGTTTCATATGTGTGTGTGTGTGTGGGGGAGCAAGTGGGTTTGAAGAATTCGCATAATTATTTATATAGGAACCTATTAGATAATATGGAGCTCAATACTTATGGGGAAAGCATGGCATGATAATTATGCAGGACAAAATAAAAGAAATATATATATATATATATATATATATATATATATATATATATATATATATATATATATATATATATATATATATATATATATGAACAAATGATTAATAAAATATGTTAAAAGACATCTTGAAAAGAGTTAAAAACATATTTAATTTTAAAAAAGGAAGCACAAGATAAGTGGATAGTCCTTAATCCGCGGAGTTTCAAAGAAATACTCTCCTTCTCATCAGAGGGCAGGAATTAGCAAAATGCAGGATCAGATTTTGCATATAAAAGTATTTAATGAAACTACAAGTAAGTCAAATATCTTACTTGGTTAAAAAAGGGTGAGGTAAGGGGAACAGGAGGCAAAAGAAAAATAATAAAAAGATTTCACATGAATGTCTGTGTGTGTGTGTGTTTGTGTGTGTGTGTGTGTGTGAGAGAGAGAGAGAGAGAGAGAGAGAGAGAGAGAGTTTAATAAAGAAAAATTGCAGAGATGAGAAAGTTATAGACACTTTTTATACCATGCTATTTCGAAGCCTAATGCTTCTAGTCAGAAGAGGAGAAAATATATTTGCGATCTAGCATATATATTTTTCTGTAACCTAACTCCTATCTCCTATTCTGGCGAGAAACATTATCTTATTTTGTCCACAGTTTATCGCAGCCAATGACCAAGCATTTATCATGTAGAGGTTTACTTAACTCGCAATTCACCCTTTTCTTTATTCAGTTTTGGAGGGGACGGAGCCATCTTTTCTCTGTGTTAAAAGATGAGCTAGTTTTATTCTGGACGTGTCCAGACACGTCCGTTTACATTTTTGTTGACATTAGTTTATTTATTTATCTAATTAATATTAATAATAATTATTGTTATTGTTATTACTATTTATCTATTTTTATTTATTTTAATGCGTTATGCTAAGGTAAATACACCGCTTTACTTCTCTAACAATGTCCAGTGAGTGACGTCACTTAATTTGTCCGTTAGTGGTTTTGATTATTTATCCGGTATCTGGCAGTCAGTTTGGCGACGGCCCTGTGTGTTGAAATGTTCTGTACAACGAATCACCACTCTCTCCACGTTATGAAAAAGATCAAGAGAGCAAATCATCCGGCACTGGTCATGAAAGTTCGTATCACTGATGGCCAAATGTTGGATAAAGGATCTTGGGGATCGTGCACACACACAAATTTCGATGTCATCAGAGAACAAAGAAAATACCAGGTCGGATTTTGTACACATATATTGACCTATGATGGGACAAAGGAAAAAAAAAAAAATTGTCATTAAAAGCAAGAGGTCCAAAGAACATAATGAAAGTAATAAATGTTACGTCGTTGGTTCGTCAACCCAAACTTCCACCATTTTACCATCCTTTTTCGACACGTCCTACAACCACTGATAGTGAGTAAACACAGTTTTGTTATGAAACCGTCTCTGTGTTTTGATTGTCAAAACGGCTGGAACAAGTCAGAGTGCATATATTTATTAGCAACATGCATCTTTGTAGAAGTGCCACAAGCATGCTTATATATGCAGGACAGTGATAAACAGATAGATCGTTACAGAGAAAGACGACTACACAACACAAAGCTCATTTAAAGTCAAAATAAGAAAAAAAATCATATTTCGAAGACTAGTCATTTCGGCTAAAGTAACAATAATTATTTGTTGAAAGATTTTATAACTCTCACCATTCCCATTAAGCTCTTAATATTCCAGTCTGGTGCAGTTTTCGAGTTAGTGATTTCAACCCTAAGTCAAAGGGCAATCTCTCAGCAACGTTGATTTCAGTAAGGCACAGGACAGAGTCCATCTCTTAACAGTGTGGATTTGGTGGACGAACGCATAGGAGTCTGACGATTTTCGAATTTAGTCATTTTAATCCTAAGTCGAGGGTCAGTCTCTTAACGGTGTGGATTTGGCGGGCGAGCAAAGCTGAATCTCCGAAGCTCACGATGCTTCATTTTAAATTATCCTCTCTCAATAAAATTTAATTCATAATTCGTAATTAATACATTATCGGTAATATTCTACAATTCACAACTCTGGAAAATACATTATCAGACTATGATTGGCCAATGGACTTTTAGGTCAACCTCTCTTTCTATCTATCTATCTATCTATCTATCTATCTATCTATCTATCTCATTATGTAATGCATCTTTTTATCTTTTCCCTTCTATTTCCTATTTACTATTTAATAGAAATAAAATCGTTTATAATGAACAGAAAAATTATAACTGTATTACTCCCTAAATTTTCACAGCAGATATTACAACCACAGAAGTACATTAAAAAACAAAATAAATGCCGAATAAAAACAGTATTAGCAAACCACTACTGAGAGTTCAATGAAAGTGGGGTATAGTCGAATAGAAAATTATACAGCAAGTAAGCACATGTTGGAAATTAGACGACACGTTTAGACTATGTCTGAATGAGAAATTAGCTATCCTAAAATATTAAAGAACCTGAAAATTTATTAGATCGCAGAGGTGAACTAGCAAACGTGCGAATGCACAAGATGAATTTATGTGACAATGTTGACAAATTAAAAGGGTTGATATGCCACCGAGACAAATGTCGGGATTCAGATTATTAAAAACAAAAGCAAAAAACAGAAAAAAAGGAAAGAAAAAGTTCAAGCCGCGTTAAATGCGTGTAGAAGTCATAAAAGAAATATTCCGTTTCTTCTCAAGGAAAAACTTTGAGTTATTTTGGGCAATAAACGAAAATGTTGACTGACAATAAAGAAAAGCCATATTAAATTTACTTTTCCCAAAGATTTGTGAAGTAAAAATTTAGGATCAATTGCATTTGGAATTCCCTTCCTGTTCCCCAGTTCTCCACTGTACTTAATATGCATAAGTTTCTTTTTCATCTATTTTTCATATTTCTCTGCTGCCATGGCAGGGGAGGTCATCCTTCCTTTGGGCCGATACCCTGAAACCGCAAATGCGTTTTTGATTTGTATTAACAACAATCGTTTTGTTTAATTCGTTATCAAAACTTCAACTAGGGGAAAGGGTCTTTTAGCAAGCAATTTATCGATTATCGCTACAGATTTGTGGTTAGCCTCTCAGTTTTGATAAGACATTTTTACCGCTTGACACTATCCAGAAACTCGGTCAGCTGCGTCCTTATCCAGATATCGGTCAAGATCCTAATGGTCTGGGTATGGCAATAATAAAACAACAGACAGCCAAATACCCTCTTTCCCTGAGATCAGCTCACGCCGGATTTTCTGACATAACCACTCTTAATGAAAGAATTTTAACACGCATGGATAAAGGCCATTTTTTAAAAAAATATTATTAAAGCGTCCGCCAATTTTTACTTCACAAATCTTTGGGAAAAATAAATTTAATATGGCTTTTCAGTCAACATTTTCGTTTATTGCCCAAAATAACTCAAAGTTTTTCCTTGAGAAGAAACGGAATATTTCTTTTATGACTTCTACACGCATTTAACGCGGCTTGAACTTTTTCTTTCTTTCCTTTTTTTTTCTGTTTTTTGCTTTTGTTTTTAACAATCTGAATCCCGACATTTGTCTTGGTGGCATATCAACCCTTTTAATTTGTCAACATTGTCACATAAATTTATCTTGTGCATTCGCACGTTTGCTAGTTCACCTTTGTGATCTAATAAATTTTCAGGTTCTTTAATATTTTAGGATAGCTAATTTCTCATTCAGACATAGTCTAAACGTGTCGTCTAATTTCCAACATGTGCTTACTTGCTGTATAATTTTCTATTCGACTATACCACACTTTCATTGAACTCTCAGTAGTGGTTTGCTAATACTGTTTTTATTCGGCATTTATTTTGTTTTTTAATGTACTTCTGTGGTTGCAATATCTGCTGTGAAAATTTAGGGAGTAATACAGTTATAATTTTTCTGTTCATTATAAACGATTTTATTTCTATTAAATAGTAAATAGGAAATAGAAGGGAAAAGATAAAAAGATGCATTACATAGTGAGATAGATAGATATATAGATAGATAGAGAGAGAGAGAGAGAGAGAGAGAGAGAAAGAGAGAGAAAGTGTGTGTGTGTGTGTGTGTGAGAGAGATAGAGAAAGAAAGAGGGGCGTAATTTCTACATTCTAATATTTTATTTCGTAGGATCAATTGCATTTGGAATTCCCTTCCTGTTCCCTGGTTCTCTGACGTATGCATAAATTTAATTGAAATGTGAACAAGCATTTTGCTGCCCAACTAACAACGTAGGTTATTTCCTTATAAATCTGGATCTTAACACAGTAACTCTTTACGTTTCAGTGACAATATGCTTTCTGGAAGGTGAGTAGAGGTATTTAGAGATAGAAAGTGAAAGAGAGAGAGAGAGAGAGAGAGAGAGAGAGACAGAGGAGCACGTAATGTGAACAAAGAAAGTATATATATATATATATATATATATATATATATATATATATATATATATATATATATATATAGAGAGAGAGAGAGAGAGAGAGAGAGAGAGAGAGAGAGAGAAAAGAAGAAGACTGACCACCTGAAAGAAAAGAAGGAGAAAAGAAGTAGAGGAATAAGAAGTATGACCCCCCTAATAAAATGAAAAAGAACACCCCAACAGAAAGAAGAAGACAAAGAAATATAAACTCCCAAGAAGAAGAAGAAGAAGAAGAAGAAGAAGAAGAAGAAGAAGAAGAAAAAGAAGAAGAAGAAGAAGAAGAAGAGTGTTGTGAGCACACAAATTACACTATGGGAGGTGAAGGTAGAAAGAAAGGAAAAGGAGTGAGGTGTGTACTATAGAATGATAAGGGGGGGGGAGGTTAATCATGCTTGTACAAACGGAAGAAAAAAAAAACGAGGGACGACAAGCAGTAAATACATTTGTTGTACGGATAAAAAGAAGAGGAGGAGAACGAATTGATGAGTTGTGGGTTGAGGTGTACTGCAGTGATTACGACAGAGGGGTACACAAATGCATGTGTGGGTGGAAGGTGAAACGTGGGGCGGCGAGGACACTGAGATAAAAGAAGGAGTGAAACAGCAGCTGGAGTGGAGGGAGGAGGGGCCGGGAAAGGCGTGGATGGAGGAGATGGAGAAGTAGGAAGAGGTGTCCTATTGATACAATGAGAGAGGGGGAACACGTACTAGGGAAAGGAGGAGAATGGAAAATAGGAACGGCAGAGAGAGAGAGAGAAAGAGAGAGAGAGAGAGAGAGAGAGAAAGAGAGGCAGAGAGAAAGCGAGATAGAGAGAGAGAGATAGAGAGAGATAAAGAGAGAGAGAGAGAGAGAGGTGGAGGAAAGGATAAACACGAATACACACACCACATGTACGCTAACACGCATATATGTATGACCGTTTGTATTTGTGTAGAGTAACATGAGGATGAGAAGAGAGGAAGAGAGAGAGAGAGAGAGAGAGAGAAAGAGAGAGAGAAAGAAAGAGAGGGGAGAGGTTAGGCAAGAAAGAAGAATAAGATGAGGTAAAGGAGAAGTAAGGATTTTTGAGGCGGTAGGAGTACGGAGAGTTAGAAAGGTAGCTAAAGCGAGGAAGAGAATAAAGGGGCAATAGGAAGAGGTGCCCTCTTGAGATAAAAAGAGAGGGGTAGATAAAACGAGTGATATCAAGAAAGAGGGAGAAGGGGCAACTCAGTGCATGTACATTTCTTGGCATAAAAGGGTATATGCGATGAGGGGCAGTTGGGGTATGGGGGGAAAACAAGGTTTTGTAGATGAAGGTTTTAACGTGGCTACCCGGCAGTTATGAGAAATGGAATGGGGGTAGCTCAGCATCTTCTATCACGGGTGGTCAAATAGAAGTGGTTGAAAGGGAGAGAGAGAGAGAGAGAGAGAGAGAGAGAGAGAGAGAGAGAGAGAGAGAGAGAGAGAGAGAGAGAGAGAGGCCCCGATCATGAATGAGAGGCGCCGATGGCGGTGTGGGACGCGCGCATTTTTTTTTCCAGTTTCATTCCTCATCTTTTTAAAACTAAGACGCAAAAACGGGTAGGAGGTAGTGTTCAGCGAGCAAGGAGGAGGATAGGCAGTGGTGACAGGCTGTTGGATAAGAGAGATCGTTTGTATTGAAAACGTTCGAAAGTGAAAGAGGAGGAAGAACAAAGTAAGAGAGAGAGAGAGAGAGAGAGAGAGAGAGAGAGAGAGAGAGAGAGAGAGAGAGAGAGAGAGAGAGAGAGAGAGAGAGAGAGAGAGAGAGAGAGAGAGAGAGGGCGTATTTATATTCTTCTCTCTCTTTATCCCTCTATTTCTATCTGTTTCTGTCTGTCTGCTTTTTTCTTTCTTTCTCTTTCTTTCTCTCTTTCTATATATATATATATATATATATATATATATATATATATATATATATATATATATATAAAAGAAAGAGAGAGAGAGAGTAAAAAGGGGGAAATAAATGACAAGAAGAAAGATGAAAAATGTTGGAGAAAAAAAAGAAAAAAGACGAAGAATGAGAAGAAAATGAAGAAGAAAAAGATGAAGAAGTAAAATAAAAGAAGCCAAAGTTATAAAAGTAGAAGCAGAAGAAGAAAAATACAAAATTAAAAGAATAAAGTGAAGGATAAAAAGAAGAAATGATGAGAAGGAAAAGAAATCATAATAACAATAAGTAATGAGAAAAATATAGAAAAAGAAGAAGAAAGAAAGAAAATGAAATAAAAAGAAGAGGAAGAAAAAATAAGAAAAAATAAAGAAAGAAAAGACGAAGGAGAAGAAAAGAAGAAGATGAAGAAGAAGAAGAGAAAGAAATAATAATAATAATAATAAAAAAAGAAGAAGAAGAAGAAAGAAAGAAAATGAAATAAAAAGAAGAGGAAGAAAGAATAAGAAAAAATAAAGAAAGAAAGACGAAGGAGAAGAAAAGAAGAAGAAGATGAAGAAGAAGAAGGAGAAGAAGAAAAAGAAATAATAATAATAATAAAAAGAAGAAGAAGAAGAAAAAGAAGTAGTAATAAACAGAAATTATTACTTGTTATTATTATTTAGAAGAAAAAGAAGAAAAAGGAAGGAGAAGAAATAAGAAGAAAGAAAAAAGGAAAAGAAAAAAGAAAAAGAAGAAAGTAAAGAAAGGGAAGAACTAACATAAGAAAGACATAAGAAAGAAAGAAAAGGAGAAAGAAGATATAGAGAAAATAGAAGACAGAAAAGAAGAAGAAGAAAGGAAAGAGTGAGAAGAAGAAAGATGAGGAGGAGGAAGAGTAGGAGGAAAACAACAACAACAACAACAACAACAACAACAACAACAACAACAACAGCAATAACAAGAACTGGAAGAAAAAGAAAGAGAAGAATAGAAGGACAAAAAAGAGAAGAAAAAGGGACAAGAAGTATGGGGATGGGAAGAAGACGAGAAAGGAAGACGAATGAAAAGAAAAAAATTTGAATAGTTACAAAAATAGAACCCCCCCCCCGATAAACTTAAAACTAAATGAAAAAGGAGAAAAAGAAAAGAAAAAACGTCAACTAAAAGGAATGAAAAAATATATAAGAAGTCAAGCACAAAAAGAAAAAGAAAAAAAAGAAAAAAAAGAAAAGAAAAAGAGAAATATTAATGAAAATTTTAAATTAAGTGTGAGGAGAGAAAGGGAGAGAACAAGAGAGAGAAAGAGAGAGAGAGAGAGAAAGTGACTGAGTTAGAAATGGAGAGAAAGAAGAATAAGATAAAGCGTGAGAGAGAGAGAGAAAGGGAGCGATATATATATATACAGAGAGAGAGAGAGAGAGAGAGAGAGAGAGAGAGAGAGAGAGAGAACATGCCACTACGACTGATTTAATGCTTCCCCACAGCTACTAAGATCACTACTACTACTACTACTACTACTACCACTACTAATACATGTAATTACCAAGCAGTTCCACTAGTAAGACTGAAGTGCGAGCGGCGATGATGCTATAGTCAATTGTAATAGTAACAATACTGATGACGATGTTGTTGCTGGTGGTGTGCTACTAGTGTGCGTTTTTGAGGACTCCTGTACCGAGCGAGCAATGACCTAGACGCGAACAGAGCAAAGAAGGAGAGAAAGGAAGAAGGAAAAAGAAAGGGTAAAGGGGAAAGAAAGAAAAGAAGAGAAGAGATTTCAAACTAAAACATAACAAAAACATATGAAAGCCGAAAGCCGGTCAAAGAGAGAGAGAAAGAAAGAAAGAAAGAGAGAGAGAGAGAGAGAGAAAGAGAGAGAGAGAGACAGAAAGTGTGTGTGAGAGGGAAGGGGGGATGTGCTGCGGTATGCGACCGACCTCGCCGACTATTGACAAGGGTCGCGGTCAACTCGGTGCGTCGTGGCTGTTTGTACACGCGCGTGCACACACACACACACACACACACACACACACACACACACACACACACACACACACACACACATACACACACACACACACACACAATGCAACAAACATTTTTAGCATTTTTGAGAGGTATACGTATATATTTGTTTTTCGGTATATTTGATATCATATAGTTATGCGCTCTGAGTAGCCATCTGTACCGGCGATTTCCGAGGCATATTGGAAGTGACCTCTTCCTTTGACGGAAATGTTTTAAGCATATAATAGATAATAATTGATTAAAATAAAGAATCTTAACACTTAAAAGTTCCATATATTTTTCTATATAGCTTCATAACAGTGACAAATGGGACTTAAATTAACACATTAATATATATATATATATATATATATATATATATATATATATATATATATATATATATATATATATATATATATATATAATTGTTGAGCTGGATTAAATCCGACGATATGAAATAAAATGGAGGTGGAAGGACCTGGATACTCAACGTTTCGCCCGATTTATGCGGGCTTCTTCAAGAGGGATGGTCATTGACGAGAGAGTCGGAGGATTGGGGCTATATATAATGATGGGGGAGAGCAGCGTGTTTTCTTTATGTAAATTAGATGTCATATATACATGTATATACATTTTATGAGAGAAGAACTAATTAGAGTAAACTAGTGTAGTGGATTACGTCTAAAAGATAAAATATCGTAGAGATTAAAAATTGTGTTTGGAAATATAGCGGTGATAGATTAAATAAATAAAATGACACGAGATTACGAAAGAATCGTTTTTTTTTTTTTTTTAAATTAGAAATAATTGAATTGGGATAAAATAGCGCAGTAACTTAAAAGATGGTATCTAAAAATAATAGGAGGTGATAAAATGGAGTCTAAAAATAGATAATGATAAAATACAGTAAATAAGTAAAATAAAAATAAAATTAAGTGAAATTACGAATTTTTTTTTTTTTTTTTTTTTCGCGTTTAACCGGTGTCTAAGTTGTTTTCTTTGATAATTATTTTCGACAGAAAGGGAGCAACGTGGAAAAAACCTTTTCTTTGCTTAATTATTTTGCTGGAATGGGAGATTATAGCTGACTCAATTAAACGTCGTGTGGATCTGTTATGTATGTGTTTAAGGAAAGTTGCTTTGTTAAAATCAAAATGGTGGTCGTTTTCCATGATGTGACAAAATATGGCGTTGAGTGTATTGTTGTTTATTACATCTCTTTTGTGTTCATATATTCTTTTATTTAAATTACGTTGAGTTTCTCCTACGTATATTTTTCCACAATCAAGGCAGGGTATGGAATATATTACGGCTTTGGTGTTAATGTTGGTATTAGTTATAATTTTACGTGTTAGATCCCTAATTGTTAAAGAGTTTAGTTTTGTTATTTGAATGCCTGTCTTATTTAGGTTCTTATATATTGTGTCGTTGTTTTTATTAGTTGGTAATGTTAATTGTCTGTTTTATTTCATATCGTCGGATTTAATCCAGCTCAACAATCATACTGTCGGAATGGAAGGACAACTTTACAAAAGAAAGCTGCGTAAATATACTAACACACTGATCGCAGCTCACTCCAACACAAACAGGAGTTCTTTCTTACAACGATGCATTGACGAGAAGGTCATTCCCAAATGTACCAATAAGATCTTCCAATCCTCCCACCATATTTTCCCTGAACACATTGAGCAGTATCTAAGCACATCAGCACAAACTCTTAGAAACAAAGCAAAACGCATTGTGGATGCGTTATCGGCAGCTCCTGTTACTCTCGCTTCTTCTTATTTGTCCCTCAGTCCTCATTTTTTTAAATGAGTGATTTTTCGGACAAAGGGAGAAGAAAAAGCTGTTTTCTAGGTTGGCAGTATTTTTGCGAACAGTTGGCTGAGATGGCGGAAATTTTCTGTTTCTATGTCTATCCTTGTAGCCATGTCACTAGTAAGGGTGCTGGAGGTAAACGTTTTGTCTGGGCTGACGTTATCCGCCTGATAGTCAGGGACCCGAACCTTGGATTAACCACTAAGGAGGCTGTCCTATCAGCAGGTGCAAAGTACTGGGGCTGCTGTATTGCCATTTGGTGAATGGAATCTGGACCATGCAGTAGCTTCTGGTGGGGCCTCTCGATGCCATACTAGTGGGTAATTGTTACGGCTTTACCTTATCATTAGCTACAAAAAAAAAAAAAAAAAAATTCTTCGTTTCTTTTTCTCTCTTACTTTCCCCTCTCTGTCCTGCTCTAAGTAAATCTGTCGACCTAGTCCACAAATTCCAAAATTTCATCATGACAAGTTTCAAGAAAAAATACACGATTAAACCCGGTTCTCCAACTTCCAACGTAGACCCCTACTACCATGTCTCCTTCTCCAACATCAGGGGTCTTCGTTCTAGCCTTCCAGAGGTTGAAACCCAATTACAGGAGACTAAACCAGACCTTTTATTTTTAAGTGAAACTGGCATTGGACAGGCTATTTCCCTAGATGAGTTTGCAATTTCAGGATACTCTAACTTAACTTCTAAATCTGACCCCCAAGATCGCCATGGGCATGGAATATGTGCCTATATTAAAGATAGCTTTCCATGTGGGAGGGACATCTCCAGGGAAGATCCTAACTTACCCTATATGTGCTTCCGGGTTGCTTTAGCTCACACTACTGCATTTATATTTACTCTCTATCGCCCCCACAACAGCGGAGTTACTATCTTTCAAAGCATATCTGAGAAAATTGACCAAGTCCTTTCTACTTATCCTTCAGCTAACATTCACGTATGTGGAGACTTCAATGTTCACAACGTCGAATGGTTGACCCACTCAAACAAGACCGATGATGAGGGGAGGTTCTGTCATGATTTCTCCATTGCCTATGACCTCACTCAGATTGTTCAGGAACCTACCCGTGTGCCCGATAATGACGGCCAGTATGCGAGCCTACTAGACCTTTTTCTCACAACTTGCCCTGAACTATGTTCAGTTTCTGTTCTGTCGCCTCTTGGATCTTCCGACCACTCTGTTGTATCAATTAAGATAAAAATGAAATGTAATAAGTCCCCAGACGTACCTCTTCATCGTACAGTATATCGATACACTAAGGCTGACTGGGATAGCTTCCGTACATTTATATCTGATCTACCTCTGCATTCCATGTTTAAAAAGGATGTGTCCTCTATAGTATTAGACCTAACTGAATGGTTAACTGTAGGTATTGACCATTTCATACCCTCTAAAAAGTTTCAGCAAAAACCTAACAGCCAGCCATGGTTCTCTCCAGAATGTGCTGCTGCCATTGCGCACAGAAATCACTTTTTCCACTGCTTCAAACGTAATAGATGTATGGAAACTAAAGCCGTTTTCAGGACTGCCAGCAACCATTGTAAGAAAGTAATAAGGAACGCAAGAGTGTTATATGCTCAATCTGTTAAGTCCAAAGTAGCTGAGCAGAGGCTTGGTTCCCACCAGTTTTGGCAAATAGCAAACAGAATCCTTTTTTTTTTTTTTTTTTTTATTATATTTTCACCCCAAACAAGGCACATTGCCACTTTGGTGTAGGGGGCTACTATCAGGGGAAACATCTACTGGGGCACTATGTAGGGATTAGGGCAGCGAGATGTTGGTTCACGTTGCACTTGAACTTATGCATGTCAGTACAGTTGGGGAAGCAGTGACCTGGAATGGAATTCCAAAGTCTAGCAGTTCTGGGGAAGAAACTACTGGAGTAGAACGATCTTTTACATCTAGGGATCTCTACAGTGTGGGGGTGGGATTTTGCAGCTTGTCGGGTCTGTCGAGGGTGTTCACGTCGTGGGGGCACAAGTGCTTGCAGTTCTTCAGAGCATTCACCATTATAATACTTGTAGAACAGGCAGAGGGATGCAACGTTTCGACGATGGGACAGAGGCTGAAGTTTTGATGCCAGTTTAGGGCCTATCAGATTTGCGACTCTCTTTTGAACCCTGTCAAGGAGAGAGAGACTAGTAGCCGATGCACCGGCCCAAATATGACAGCAATACTCCATACATGGGCGAATAGTGGCCTTATAGAGGTACAGGATACTTTCGGGTGTTAGAAGTTTTCTAGCACGGTAGAGAGAGCCCACCTTCCTCGCAGCGGCCCTGGCAATGCCCTCGATGTAATTGTTCCAGCTCATGTTTCCTGTGAACGTTAGGCCAAGGAGCTTGAAAGACGTACTCTCAGCTAAAGAGTTGTTGGCCATTGCTATAGGTGGTAGAGAAGGTTTCCTGTAATTATTGAATGAAACCAGTTTTGTCTTGGTGGCATTGAACGTTACCATCCATTTTTGTCCCCATTCCACTGAATAGAAGCGTGTGCTCCATCCCAACTATTATCAATGGACCTGAGGTAATCTCGTCAGCATCAGACAAAGCCAAACTCTTTGTCAAGAACTTTGCAGCTAATTCTACCCTTTGCGACCAAGACCGCCAACCTCCAATATTTCCTCCTGTATCAGAAAACACGCTATGTGATATACGTATATCTGTACGTGATGTTGCGAAGCTAATCAAAAACCTTGATTCGAGTAAAGCAACTGGCCCTGATGGTATTCCAATTATAGTACTCAAAAAACTTCAACCTGAATTAGCGCCCATACTTACAAAACTGTTTAAACGTTGTCTTAAGGAGAATAGTTTCCCATCTCCCTGGAAAATCTCATCAGTATGCCCTGTATTTAAGAATTCAGGTGATCGCTCATCCCCTTCTCAGTACAGGCCAATAAGTCTCCTGTGCGTCATGAGTAAGTTGCTAGAATCTGTGTTAAATACAGAAGTAATCAAACATCTCAACAAAAATAACCTTCTTAGTGACACTCAATATGGTTTCCGTTCTGCTAGATCTACAGCAGATGTCCTTACAGTTATATCGCATAGGATTAGCAAATCTCTCGACGGTGGCAATCTTTCTAGGGCAATTGCTCTTGACATATCTAAAGCCTTTGATAGGGTATGGCATAAAGGTTTACTTCATAAGATCGCTAGCTATGGTATAGCTGGAAAAGTCTTCTCAATTATTAAATCATTTCTTTCTGATAGGTTCATAAGAGTAGTAGTTGAGGGGCAAAAATCAGAAGCTCACAGTATTAATGCCGGTGTCCCTCAGGGATCCATCCTGGGCCCAACTCTTTTCCTGATCTACATTAATGATCTTCCAAATCATATCCTTACATCATTTGTAGACATTTATGCTGACGACACTACCATTTATGGTACCACATCTAAGACAGTAAACGACCAAGTTCTCTCCAATTCTCTCTCCTCTGATCTTGAGCACGTAGTACAATGGGGAAAGGAGTGGCTGGTTACTTTTAATGCATCTAAAACCAAGCTTCTCTCTTTACATCATCAACATTCTAATTCACATTTGTCATCAATTGAAATGAATGGCTCTCGTCTTCAGGAGGCCTCAAGTTTTGACAAGCTTCTGGGCTTGACCATTACTCCTGATCTTAAATGGAACACGTATATCAAATCTGTTGCCAAGGCCGCTGGAAAAATGGTGGGATCTTTCTATCGATCCAGTAGATATCTCACTGCTGATGCTATTCTCTACCTATATAAGAGCCAGGTACGTCCAAGGATGGAATACTGTTGCCACATCTGGACAGGAGCTGCTAGTAAGGACTTGTCCTGCCTTGATAGAGTTCAAAATAGACTTCGTAGCCTCGTAGGAGATGTCCTTTTCTCCTCCTTGCAACCTCTATCTCACAGAAGAGATGTTGCGAGTTTGTCTCTGATGTATCGTTATTTTCATGGAAAGTGTTCAACTGAGCTTCAATCTATGGTCCCCCCTCGCCAAACTTTCACAAGAAACACTCGTCTAGCTGTAAACACTATCAATAATTTCCCCCACTCTTTATCTGTGCCTAAACCTAAACGTAGATTCCATGAACAAAGCTTCTTTCTTAGAACTGCACGCCTGTGGAATTGTCTTCCGTTTTCCTGCTTTCCGGCTGACTACAATATGGTTGTGTTCAAGTCTAAAGTAAATAAGTTCTTGATGAGCCGTTCCATATAAGTTATTAAATTTACCAAATTTTCATTACTAATGATTACTATATTGACCAATTTCTACTGTACACTCTTTAACCCTTATCCTTGAGTGGCCTCTGGGCCTTGATAATGTGGTGATGCCTTTGTAGAAAAAAAAAAAAAAAAAAAAAAAAACTTATTTACGAACTATTGCCAAATCACTAGCAGACGATCTACACATGAACCACTCTATTTCTAGGAATACAACCTCTAAAATTAAACGACGGATTATATCTTTCAACTCTACCCACAACAGAAAACTTAACAAAAAACTATCCAATCTAATCTCCAACAGCAAATGGGGTTCTATTGGACGACCAAAACTCATACAAAATCTTACAAACCGGCCACTATCAAACACCGAGACAGAAGCCCTCAGCCTTGGTTTAAAATTTGCAACGGGAATCTATCCAAAGATAACAACCAACACAATCGCTCGAAACTATAAACACGAAGATACCGACTTTATGAAAGGTTTCATCCAGGGTATAATATCCACGACCACCGCCCAAACCAGGGATATTACCCTACCAAAACGATACATAAATGCATTATCACACATGGCTAACGACAATAATATTATCATCTCACCTGCTGACAAAGGTGGGGGGATTGTAATAATGGAAACAACTGAATACAAAAATAAAATACTTCAACTATTACAAGATAAACACACATATGAAAAAACTACCTCCGAAATAATACATAAAGAAATTGACAAATTTAACAAATCTTACAAGAAATTAATACATAATGATAAAATATGGACTACCTATATAGAATACCATCCTAAAATTCCGACCTTATATGGTTTACCCAAAACACATAAAAATAATAATCCAATACGCCCAATCAGCTCTGGCATAAGATAGCACGAGTGATCACAAAACTCCTAACGCCATTATTGGGCACAATTAGCAATTCCCATATAAGAAACTCTGGCGACCTTCTTAATAAGATAAAAAACATAGATATGAAAAATAAAACCATGAATAGTCTCGATATAGAATCTTTATACACCAATATCCCTACCAAGAAATGTCTCAACCTTCTTTCAAAACACTTAAATAAAATAAAAATTAAATTACCTTTGCCGATAGATAATATAATTAAAATTATAAGTATATGCATTGACATGACATATTTCACATTCGATGGACTCTGCTACAAACAAAAATTTGGACCGCCCATGGGTAACCCTCTAAGTGGGGTTTTGGCATGTCTATTTTTAGAATTCATCGAAACCGGACCCATGAAATATAAATTGCCCAAGCAATATATCTACTATAGATATATTGATGATATTTTAATTTTTCTCCCTATATCTTCCAAAATAGAGAATATCACTGATAAATTAAACAAGATTGAACCCACCATTAATTATACGTATGAAAGAGAAAATAACAACTCCATACCTTTTCTGGACATCAACATCATAAATAACAATGATCATCTAAGTTTTAAAGTCCATCGGAAAGTCACGAATAAAAATGATTACATACACTTTTACTCTCATCACGATGATAAAGTAAAAAGAGGTATTCTAATAGGATTTTTTCTTAGGGCCCTGAGAATATGTAGTGAAGAATACATCGTGGAAGAATTTGAGTATATCGAACGTACACTCATGAACTTGCAATACCCTCAACATTTTTTGGCAAATACAAAAAGAAAAGCACTACAAATTTACCATAACCGAAACCGAGACCATTCCTTAAATAGCCAGATACACAACAGACAATTAACATTACCAACTAATAAAAAACAACGACACAATATATAAGAACCTAAATAAGACAGGCATTCAAATAACAAAACTAAACTCTTTAACAATTAGGGATCTAACACGTAAAATTATAACTAACACCAACATTAACATCAAAGCCGGAATATATTCCATACCCTGCCTTGATTGTGGAAAAATATACGTAGGAGAAACTCAACGTAATTTAAATAAAAGAATATATGAACACAAAAGAGATGTAAAAAACAACAATACACTCAACGCCATATTTTGTCACATCATGGAAAACGACCACCATTTTGATTTTAACAAAGCAACTTTCCTTAAACACATACATAACAGATCCACACGACGTTTAATTGAGTCAGCTATAATCTCCCATTCCAGCAAAATAATTAAGCAAAGAAAAGGTTTTTTCCACGTTGCTCCCTTTCTGTCGAAAATAATTATCAAAGAAAACAACTTAGACACCGGTTAAACGCGAAAAAAAAAAAAGAAAAGTTCGTAATTTCACTTAATTTTATTTTTATTTTACTTATTTACTGTATTTTATCATTATCTATTTTTAGACTCCATTTTATCACCTCCTATTATTTTTAGATACCATCTTTTAAGTTACTGCGCTATTTTATCCCAATTCAATTATTTCTAATTTAAAAAAACAAAAACAAAAAAAAAACGATTCTTTCGTAATCTCGTGTCATTTTATTTATTTAATCTATCACCGCTATATTTCCAAACACAATTTTTAATCTCTACGATATTTTATCTTTTAGACGTAATCCACTACACTAGTTTACTCTAATTAGTTCTTCTCTCATAAAATGTATATACATGTATATATGACATCTAATTTACATAAAGAAAACACGCTGCTCTCCCCCATCATTATATATAGCCCCAATCCTCCGACTCTCTCGTCAATGACCATCCCTCTTGAAGAAGCCCGCATAAATCGGGCGCAACGTTGAGTATCCAGGTCCTTCCACCTCCATTTTATTTCATATATATATATATATATATATATATATATATATATATATATATATATATATATATATATATATATATAAAGAGAGAGAGAAAGCGAGAGAGAGAGAAGGGTAGAAAGAGAATGGAGATATGTTGGAGTGGTAACAGAAGCAAAATACCGCTTTATTAACTTTTTGAATGTAATTTTTAATTCTAGTAATTATAATATATATATATATATATATATATATAGTGGATATATATATAGGGAGGGATATATATATGTATATATATAGGGAGGGATATATATATATATATATAGATAGATAGATAGATAGAGAGAGAGATAGAGAGCGAAAGAGACAGACAAGCAGACAGACACAGAAAAAGAGACTAAATGGGGGAGTGTAAAAATAGGAACAAATTTTTATAAGATCGTTTACATATGCTAATGAAATCAAGATAATAACAACATGGAATAGCGTACGATCGTTTCAGAGACGATACCAAACCTATTTAAACACAGTCTCATCAACTGCACATCTATTGAACTGATTATATATCGGAATTCGATAGTTATATATCGAATATATATATATATATATATAAATTTGTAATCTTGTCTCTTTGTTCATAATTCGATTTATATATACAAAAGGTACATTACTTTACTATTTCATTTATTTCTATATATCGCATGAATCTTGAAAATATTCGATGAAGGGGTAACCTCATTTGCATATTACACCAAGGAAAATCTATTTTACTAAATAGCTGTATGTTAGTTACTGTATCTAGCGAGAGAATTGTTTTAAGTTTCCTATTTAAGATTGTTATTTAAAGTTGATTTATAATGATAATATAGTTAATTTAATTTATTTGGAATTATTATTACCGACATCGATTTTTTCAGAAACGGGTCTAGAGTTATTTCTCTTGGAAACTTCGAAACATAATAAAGACTATGTTTCGGGAACTACTTTTTCATATATGAAAATGATGAAATATTTAAAAAAAAAAATTATTTTTGTTTGGAAAAAATAACTAAAAAAAACCCCAAAACAAAACAATACAACAAAACAACCCCCAAACAAACAAACAAACAAACAAACAAACAAACAAACAAACTCTTCGCCAAATTAAATAATTTGCTAATCTCAATAAGTTTCTAGGGTGAAAAAATAATTCCGTGTAGCCATAAAAATGTTTTTTTTTTTTTTTTTTTTTTTTAAATAATAATAATAATAATAATAATAATAATAATAATAATAATAATAATAATAATAATAATAATAATAATAATAATAATAAAACACTTACGAATAAACTGAAAAGAATTTAATTTTTTTGTTTTTTGTGTTACATATTCTTGAAACTTTTTTGTTTTACATATTCTTGAAACTTTTTTGTTTTACATATTCTTGAAACTTTTTTGTTTTACATATTCTTGAAACTTTTTTGTTTTACATATTCTTGAAACTTTTTTGTTTTACATATTCTTGAAACTTTTTTGTTTTACATATTCTTGAAACTTTTTTGTTTTACATATTCTTGAAACTTTTTTGTTTTACATATTCTTGAAACTTTTTTGTTTTACATATTCTTGAAACTTTTTTGTTTTACATATTCTTGAAACTTTTTTGTTTTACATATTCTTGAAACTGCTGTACAGAATCTTTTACCGTTCCAGGAATTACTTTATTTTACATACAAAATGATGAAACATTTTTTACATTTTTAATTTCGTTTGGAGAAAATACCTAAAAGAAAAAAAACCCAAAAAACTTTTCATTAAATAAAATTATTTGGCAATCTAGCGTGAAAAAATAATTCCGTGTAGGCAGCTAAAATGTGGAAAGTCAGTAATAATAAGTTTTTATCTCAAAATGATTCCGAGTAGTCAATAAAAATAAGTTTTACCTAAGTTTTTAGCAAAAAAAACAAAACATTATTATTGCATACACAGGATAATTTTTAATGCTAAAAAGGTCCAAATTGGAAGCCAAATTTTAAGGAAAACGGGCTAAAAAAGGCCAAATTGAAACTTAGGCCACAGTTTTAGCAAAAAAAAAAAAAGTGAAAATTTCCTTTATTTACGAAAATAAAAAGGTAGAAAAAGAAGTGCCTTCACAAAAGAAAACAAACAAACAAAAAAAAAACGAACAAAAAAAAAGAAAACAAGCCAATGAAAGGAATTCTATTTTGTTCTTAAACTTTTCGCAAGTCACGCACATGTTTAAAATGCTTACATCATGGCGTCATAAGCATTCGTGGCAGAGTTTTTGCCTTCTTCCACACTTTGGTGTTTCACATTCGAGCCCGGATATCGCGGTTCATTTTTTTTTCTTTCTAACTCCCTGCTATTTCGATTGAAAGAAAAGTTAATCAATAAAATATTGTTCCTCCTTCCTCTTACATTTTCTGGACTACTTTTAAGTTGGCCACCCTGTCTATGAAGAAGACGAAGAAAGATAGTTGGGCACTATTAGTGCTTAACTATCCTTCTTCGTCTTATTAATTACGTATTACGAATTTACGTGCCATGGTAAACTTAGTATTATATAAATTCCAAAAAGTACGAAAACTGATCCTATAGATGTCCCTATATATATATATATATATATATATATATATATATATATATATATATATATATATATATATAGTCGAATGGAAAATAGTAAACAAGCAAACACCTGTAGAGAACTAGACGACCCATGTAGATTATGCCTTCATGAAAAATTTGCTATCCTGTACTTTAAAGAACCCCAACATCTATTAAACTCTAAGAGAGAAATAGCGAACAACTGTGTTCACAGGATAAAATTTAATCTAGGATAGAGATACAAAATAACTTTAAAACTAACAAAAACAATAGAAAATAAACAAATAAATAAATAAAATAAATAAACATGCATAAACTATCATACATATGCATGTATGTATGTATGTATGTATATATATATATATATATATATATATATATGAAATAAAATGGAGGTGGAAGGACCTGGATACTCAACGTTTCGCCCGATTTATGCGGGCTTCTTCAAGAGGGATGGTCATTGACGAGAGAGTCGGAGGATTGGGGCTATATATAATGATGGGGGAGAGCAGCGTGTTTTCTTTATGTAAATTAGATGTCATATATACATGTATATACATTTTATGAGAGAAGAACTAATTAGAGTAAACTAGTGTAGTGGATTACGTCTAAAAGATAAAATATCGTAGAGATTAAAAATTGTGTTTGGAAATATAGCGGTGATAGATTAAATAAATAAAATGACACGAGATTACGAAAGAATCGTTTTTTTTTTGTTTTTTTTTTTAAATTAGAAATAATTGAATTGGGATAAAATAGCGCAGTAACTTAAAAGATGGTATCTAAAAATAATAGGAGGTGATAAAATGGAGTCTAAAAATAGATAATGATAAAATACAGTAAATAAGTAAAATAAAAATAAAATTAAGTGAAATTACGAACTTTTCTTTTTTTTTTTTTCGCGTTTAACCGGTGTCTAAGTTGTTTTCTTTGATAATTATTTTCGACAGAAAGGGAGCAACGTGGAAAAAACCTTTTCTTTGCTTAATTATTTTGCTGGAATGGGAGATTATAGCTGACTCAATTAAACGTCGTGTGGATCTGTTATGTATGTGTTTAAGGAAAGTTGCTTTGTTAAAATCAAAATGGTGGTCGTTTTCCATGATGTGACAAAATATGGCGTTGAGTGTATTGTTGTTTTTTACATCTCTTTTGTGTTCATATATTCTTTTATTTAAATTACGTTGAGTTTCTCCTACGTATATTTTTCCACAATCAAGGCAGGGTATGGAATATATTCCGGCTTTGGTGTTAATGTTGGTGTTAGTTATAATTTTACGTGTTAGATCCCTAATTGTTAAAGAGTTTAGTTTTGTTATTTGAATGCCTGTCTTATTTAGGTTCTTATATATTGTGTCGTTGTTTTTATTAGTTGGTAATGTTAATTGTCTGTTGTGTATCTGGCTATTTAAGGAATGGTCTCGGTTTCGGTTATGGTAAATTTGTAGTGCTTTTCTTTTTGTATTTGCCAAAAAATGTTGAGGGTATTGCAAGTTCATGAATGTACGTTCGATATACTCAAATTCTTCCACGATGTATTCTTCACTACATATTCTCAGGGCCCTAAGAAAAAATCCTATTAGATATATATAAACTAACATAAAACCTAACCTAGATTTAATTAGATATATATAAACTAACATAAAAACCTAACCTAGATTTAAAAAAGGTCAAGACACTAGATATCCGGGCTAAATAGAACACACACAAAGAATCAGGTCAACCAGAGGTCAAATGGGCCTTTGTGCTGTAAGTGCACGTTCATTGGCTGATAGGAAGGACGCGGTGGATACTAGAAGATGATTGGCTAACTAAAATCTCATAGAAGTTGCGTATATAAAAACGACAGACAACCACAAAATTCCCGCATAATCCTAAAGAATCCTAGACTGGATGAAACGCGGAATATTCAGTGTAGCTTATTCGCCATATATATTTTATAAATTACTAACTAGCTCTACCTACGTACTGAGCACTTTTGAAGTAAATATTTAAAGTTTACGCATAAATTTATACTTTCGTATATTGATTTTATGTGAGTAAATGAAGTATATATATATATATATATATATATATATATATATATAAATGACCCACAATTAGGTTCTGAAATGCGTTGGTTTAAAAATGGCGGACATTTAATTTGTCAATTTAATTTAAGGGTTATCTCCCTTATTTGTTATACTGAATTCGTCGCACAACTCTTTTGGATTAAACCATACGATAAAGCTCGATAATTTGCTAAATTCTATTTTTACTTTAAAATTATTAATCAAAGTGAAATCTTACCCATCGTAACGCTTTTCTTCTTCCTTTTGTGTCTATCAAAGTAAATTAAAGAAGGCGGTGCCAAATTTTAATCCTCGGTTAACAATGAATAGAGATAGGCAAGAAGAAAAACTGTAAGATAGAAATTAAGAAAAGGCGGTAGAGCAATTTTTTCTCCCTTTTTTTTAACGACTGTCGTTCTTTCTTTCGTTTCCTCTCTTTCTCTTTGGCCCCCCCCCACTTAAAAAATTTTTTTTTTCTCTCC
Organism: Euprymna scolopes; assembly: GCF_053919585.1. NCBI lineage: Eukaryota > Metazoa > Mollusca > Cephalopoda > Sepiida > Sepiolidae > Euprymna > Euprymna scolopes. The sequence goes on from NC_136502.1 coordinate 99,083,581, forward strand.
TTTTCTTATGTCCTTCAAAAATCCTTGTTTCTCTTGACAATTTTGTCGTTTACATATGTTTAATCTTTAACTTTTTTTTTTTACTTCGATAATGTAAATAATTGCACTATTTCATATTTCTGGGAAGACTTTTCGACCCCATTGACATTACAAGTCATGCCCGTCACCTTTTCACCCAATTCGTACGCAATGAATCTTATGTTTTTTTTTTCACATCGTCCCTGTTTTTCTCCCAAAGTACAGTTAACTTTATTATGAAAACACTCTTCTTCGATTTTTTAGATGAGCATTGGTTATTGGTATAATTTGGATTCTTTGAACTACTGTTCTCATCTTGAGTGTCATTTTCACAATGTTTTTTGGTAGATGTAACTTCCGATCTTCTTCAGATATATAAGAACCCGTGGCGTAATGGATAAAGAACTTGATAATAATTCAGTTGCAAGTTGCACTTTTTTGAATTACTTAAGACTTCTACCCAGTCATTGCTAACAGAACAAGAGCATACTCCCCTGGGGATCAAATTAAGATCTCCGATCGAAATTCCATGCAGATTCCCGAGTTCGTCAGAAAGATTCCCGAGTTCGACAAGATATACTTGAAGAAAACCGGGGGTTGCATCAGCCGAAGCTTTGTGAAAAGACCCCCCCCAATTAAAGAAGAACAAAAAAAAAAGAAAAGAAAAAAAGAACACCTCCAAAAATAGATAAATGGAGAACAATAATCTGAAGAATCCAAATAATACGGTTTGACCACTCTACAATGTCAAGGCACTTATCCGTTTTGACTATGTGTATCGGGAATTGTAAAGTTGTCACGAAATCTACGGATACCTTCAATCAACTAGCCCCGTTCAGCAGCTTTATGTTAGTGTTGTGGCCCTGGAAGGGTCACTAAGGAAAACAAGGACACGGAAATGGGTTAGAAAAGGTAAAATATACTGACATAAAAAAAAGCAAATATAAAAATCAACCATCGTAGTAAGTACCGCCAAGATGGCGGATTAGAAAAATACACTGATCACACCAAGAGTCGTAACTCTTAAGTTAATTTATACAGTTTAGAAGAGTTCATGTACATGGCCGAGTGCCCATAACACCCGCTTCCAAGCCTTTTTGTCATGCAAAAAGGCTTGGAAAATCAGTCCCGCTTTGGGTCGATAATCTGACGGTCGATAAATTTCCTTTTGTGAATTTGAATGTTTGACGCCCAAAAATGTCGTAGACACTGGAATATTTTGAATTCAATTTTCTCGTAGATTCATGAATCCTCGTTCGTTAACTTATTGTGTGGCACAGTTGTTGTGGATATTCCCTTGGAAATTCGAATTCCTTGTCGCCAAGTTGTTGTGATAGGTACCCTTTTGGTGAATTCGCATCTCTCGTTGTCAACATGTTGTGGCCTTGGAAGAGTCACTAAGAATACACGGACACGTAGATGAGTTAGAAAAGGTAAACTATATTGAAATAAAAAACAGCATATACAAAAAAAACAAAAAAACAACCGTCGTAGTAAGTACCGGCAAGATGGCGACTACGAAAGTACACTGTCCACTCTGAGAGTCATAACTAGGGCTATGACAACAGCATATTCTTTTCATTGTTTTGACTCTCGAATATATATCCGACACAGTTAGACTCAGTTAATCAACCGAGAACCACATCACTATATAAAAACATATAAAATATTAACGGGTATATACTCGAGAGCAAAAACAATGAAAAAAATATGCTGTTGTCACAGCCCTAGTCATAACTCTCAGTTAATTTATATGATCTGGAAGTGTTTAAATCTTGTGCATGGGTGAGTCCCCACAACAGTTAGAAACTTTGTTTAGTGCAGAGAGCACATGACATAGGAACGTATATCTGTATATATGTACCCTTCAATTCGAGGTTGGTCAAAGGTAAATAATAATAATAATAATAATAAAAGAATAATATCACCAGTCGTTTCACGGCAATTAAAAATTATCTGAATGAATCAATACGAAGGTTTTATTTCAACCAATCCTGACCATTCTTACAAAAACCGACGCGTACTTATTTGATTCTATGCTACAACATGCTGAAATACCGTATACATAGTAATCTGCAAACATCGATAGGTATTCCTAATTTACATTTTTTTTTACATAGCCATAACGACTTATCAAGGCCCAGACCACTCAGGGATAAGGGTTAAGAGTGTACAGTAGTCAATTGGACAATATAGTAACCGTTAGTAATGAGAATTCGGTAAATTTGTTAACTTAAGAGGAACGGCTCATCAAGAACTTGTTTACCATATTGTAGTCAGCTGGAAAGCAGGAAAACAGAAGACAGTTCCACTGGCGTGCAGTTCTAAGAAAGAAGCTTTGTTCATGGAATCTACATTTAGGTTTAGGAACAGATAAAGAGTGGGGGAATTATTGATAGTGTTTTCAGCTAGACGAGTGTTTCTCGTGAAAGTTTGGCGAGGAGGGATAATAGATTGAGGCCCAGTCGAGCACTTTCCATGAAAATAAGGATAAAGCAGAAACAAACTTGCAACATCTCTTCTGTTAGATAGAGGTTGCAGGGAAGAAAAAAGGACACCCCCTACGAGGCTACGAAGTCTATTTTGAACTCAATCAAGGCAGGACAAGTCATTTCTAGCAGCTCCTGCCAAATGTGGCAACAGTACTCCATCCTTGGACGTACCTGCCTTTTATATAGATAGAGAATTGCATCAGCAGTGAAATATCTACTGGATCGATAGAAGGATCCCACCATTTTCCCAGCGGCCTTGGCAACATATTTGATGTACGTGGCAGCTTCTGAGCTTGACCTTTACTCCTGATCTTAAATGGAACATATTTATTTAATAAAGAGTTTATAATAAATGAATATTATGGGATATATATATATATATATATATATATATATATATATATATATATATATATATATATATATATATATATATATATATAATTTGTATTGTTGTAATTGTTTTGTAGATAGTAACATTATAATAATATTGATTGATAATATTAATTAAATGAATGTAATATTAAATAGGGAAACGTTTTATAAGCATTCTTAGAATTTCATCTTCCGGTTTTGATAAAAAAAATAAATGAAAACTTCCGGTCTTAATTATAAAAAAAATCACACTTAATAAAATAACGTCTGATGGCGCTGCGATGTTTAGAAATGATATTACACTTTCAAAGATCAAACATTTTTTTATTGTTGTTAGTAGATACTTTATATTTTTGAAAATGTTTGATAGAGTTAAAATAAGGTTAACACGATAGAAATAAATGGGCACTTAATAATTAATATTACCCGTACGTCCAGTGTCACAAACACCACGATCATCGCAAACATTAATTGATAAGAAACGAATTATTTCCCGTTTATTGTCGCACTTTATCAGTTCAAAATCATTAAAACCGTTTCCTCTCCAAAAAATTTCAGTAAAAACCATGGCTGTCTGTTTACGATTTCAAATGAACTATTTTATTTCATAATTAAAAAAATAGTCATGTTGAGATTCTTTTTTTTTTTTTCATGCATGGATCTTTGAAGTACGCCAGCTACCAGTTTCTCCTTGGACAAAGTACAAAAAAGAGTTTCTAATCTACCAAGCTCAAGTCCTTGGTTCATCATTGCAACATTGCCTCTCTGCACGAAGAACTCACTGCCCTCGTAAACTCTCACCATAAATATCCTCGGCCAAACGACTCGCAGCTATCCCTCCCCCCAACCACTTTACAGTAGGGGTCGCCATATATCGGGAACTCTAATATCGAACAGCTTGCCTTTGGAATTTTTCCCTGCTCCTTGTTTCTTCAACTATACCAACATGCAAACATTTAAATGTAATGTGAACAAACATCTCATTGCACAGCTTCCTACTTTGCATACTCCTATAAATTCTCAATAGTCCCTTTCGTCTTAATGGTAATGTGTATTCATATTATTTGGATTCATTGGACTATTGTTCTTATTTTGAGTGTCATTTTCACAACGTTTCGGTCGATGTAACCGTCGACCTTCTTCAGGTGTATCTTGACGAACTCGGGAATTTGGATGGATTTTCTAACGGAAGCCTTTATTTACCTCACAGGGATTGCATGTTCTTGTTCCGTCAGCCATGACTAGATAGTGGTCCAAAGTAATTCGCAATTGTATTTTTCGACAATATAAATAATTAAATAAATAGTCCCATAAAATAAGAGCGATCTCTCTCTCTCTCTCTCTCTCTCTCTCTCTCTCTCTCTCTCTCTATATATATATATATATATATATAATTATTTTTTTACTATAATAATTAAATACCTACAGACACTAGTGTTTCATCCTTTCGGGATTCTTCAGTGCAGGGTGTCACGATTACTACCAGTCGAACGATTCGAACCCCGCGACACGAGACATCTCTGGCTCGATTAGCGGAGGCCGAATCCATTCGGCTACCATTAATCATGTGAAATAGCGTTGAATTTTAAACATTTTAATTTAAATGTTCATTACGTCAGACAGACAGTGATCAAATCGTTATACGATGATCTACGCATAAGAGCTAAATTGACCGACTTTTAATTCAACAGAAAGTGCTCAACGATAAGAAACGTATTTCTTAAAGGGGCTGTCATAATTATTTTTTTACTATAATAATTAAATACCTACAGACACTAGTGTTTCATCCTTTCGGGATTCTTCAGTGCAGGGTGTCACGATTACTACCAGTCGAACGATTCGAACCCCGCGACACGAGACATCTCTGGCTCGATTAGCGGAGGCCGTATCCATTCGGCTACCATTAATCATGTGAAATAGCGTTGAATTTTAAACATTTTAATTTAAATGTTCATTACGTCAGACAGACAGTGATCAAATCGTTATACGATGATCTACGCATCTTTTAATTCAACAGAAAGTGCTCAACGATAAGAAACGTATTTCTTAAAGGGGCTGTCATATATATATATATATGAATAACAAAAAGTGCTTTTAACTCTTAATTGAACCTTCAATCTTCAGGAGAATATCACTTTCACAATTGATTTTTCCAAGTACTTTAGCCATTGCGCCACGTGTCCTTGTGAAAAATCACACTCAAGATGAGAACAGTAGTCCGATGAATCCAAATAATGTGAATAACCAATCCCCATCTCAAAAACGTCGTAATTTGTCTTGTGGATAAATCTATACCCCCATGAATTTGTTTTGTGTATTGATATTCATTTTAATTAATTCCCTATTTTTTTTTCGGTTTTCTTATGAGATGATCATCTTTAGTTAATTATTACGTGTAATTATATTCATGCAAATATTCTGCATTATTTATACTTGCGTGATATTTGCATATAAAGTTTATAGTAAACACAAACCTCTTTCTGTATATATCTTTGTATGCGTATATATATTTGTTTAAGAAATGTAGCCCACCAAACTTCTCTGTCAGTTTTTCGTTTGCAGCCATGAAACTTAATATACGGGGTATTCGAACCCTTGCGAAACTTTAAATTTGGATTTTACCCGGGAAAAATCGATGCAATAGTGTGAAAATTAATAAAATGGAATTTGCCAGGCGAAGGTCGAATGGAGGAATTATGAATATGCATGCGTAACGTAATAGCTACTAATTCATGTTTTAATTTTTAGCCTTGCATTGAACATATCTTCATAGCTCAGGCATTAACCTCAAAAGAATAAGGAAATCCCAAGCTAAACTTTTTTGTTTCGATTGTTGGTGGTGGCTCACGAGTCATTTTTTTTAAAAACTTTTTAAACCATTATTACATATTGGGTCACATATAATCTATATATATAAAAGCGAAAATGTATGTATGTATGTATGTATGTGTGTATGTGTGTATGTGTGTATGTTTGTGTGTCTGCTAAAAACTTTCGACAGACACAACAAAAATTCACAAACTCGGTATCATATTGAAGCTCTATCCTTCGCACGAAAAATATCAAAAAATTGGCCAAAAACGTTAACTTTTTCACCCCGAAATCAACAATTTTCGACAGGGGGCTCAACAAAAACGGTCATCTCGTGACGACGACCGGTTCTATGCATGCGCCAGATGACGTCATGACCTTATTTACTTTAAATAGTTGAAAAACTGAATAAGTTTCATGGACGTCGCGTTAGGTCAGTTGATTAGCGCATTGGTTCATTATCGAAACGTTTTGGGTTCGAATCGTGGTGTGAGATGTCTTTTTTTTTTTTCGAATTTTTAAATTTAAATATTGAACCAGCGTTATTTAAGCCATTTTTCACATAACGTTCGTTTTTCTGTTTTTTTTTTTTACTTCGCTTATCCACCCCCGACCACACACCCAAAAACACCCGGGCACCCACCGATTTTTTAAATTTTAATATCGAAACGGGCTTATTCAAGCCATTTTTCACGTGTTCGTTTTTCTGTTTTCATCGTTCGTTTACATTATGTTAGTTTTTTCTGTTTTTTTTCGATGTTTTGATTACCACCCCCCCGCTTAAGTTTTAACGTTGTTTTCTTTTTTTACTTCGCTTATAACAAACAAACCTGGTCATTGACGACGTCGTCGTCGTCGTCGTCGTCACACTCTACGACTTCCGTGCGCGCACCTGTCAATTTGGTTCTTACTTAAACAAATTCAAACATCTTTCAGTAACTAATTCTGGCTGGCTGATTTTATTTTCAAACTTCATCTCAGGGCTTCGGGTTCGATCCTAACAACTTCCCCCCGGTTTCTTTTTTATTTAACAGCACACACACACACACACACACACACACACACACACACACACACACACACACACACACACACACCTCCAAACACCCGAGCAACGCCGGGTACCCCCGCTAGTATAATAATAAATACGAAATCTGCATTAATAAAAATCTCATACTTAAGTGTATTTTACGACCGGGCAATGCCGGGCGGCCTGCTAGTAAATATATGTGTATAAGATATTTGTAGAACAAATGATTATTATATGTTTATGTAGTTTTGACGTGAAGCATTTAGAAGATGGTCAGGATTAAATTTAATTTTTATGTCGCCGAAGCTTAATTGTAAAAGCATTCATAGACTGCATAGATAACATTGCCAGAATTACGCAACGTTTACAATCTAGATAAGAATGAAAACTCATTCAGGCTTGCTGGACATTTTATGAGAAATTGTACTATGGCTTCCATTTTATAGTACCGGGAGACTAAGATAATTGAATTAGTCGGAAAAATTGGCGCGTATTTAGATTTACACTTATTTGAAAAAAAAACAAAAAAAAACAACAACAACAAAAAAAACCCAGAAAAATCTTTATAATGATCACAGAATGAAAATTTCATATCCCACCCCACCAAAAAAAAAAAAAATAAAAAAAATAAATAAATAAAAAAGAAAAAAAAACAACAAAAAAAACACCCTATCTAAGAGATGGGACATATCAGTTACAGAGAGAGAGAGAGAGAGAGAGAGAGAGAGAGAGAGAGAGAGAGAGAGAGAGAGAGAGAGAGAGGCGAATTAAAACCAATCGAAAACAAGCGGAATAAAATAACACACCATTAATATATGAATGCAACATCAAATGCAGAAATACATGAAAGAAGTAAATAAATTAACGGTCTTTGCAATCAGAGTCTTCGTAAACCAAATCAATATTATATTACTCCTACCCACTTCTCTAATTAACCGGAGTAACTAAAGAGTGGAACTTAGGGTAGAATTTAACTTTGGAATTCCACCTTCAGATTTACTTGCAATGTCATACATCTAATACTCTGACAGTCATTGTGTTTCTTTTCGAATTATCAATTTTACGGTTTTTAGCGATTAAAAAGTTTTAATCATTTTAAATACAAAGTCTTTGTAGTCGAATTGAATTGTCGCCCTTGAATTTTGGCGCTCATTAACTCTTCTTTTCAGCTCGTCGTAAAATTTAATTGTTTTAAAATAATAATAAAAAACTATTTGATCAATTTACGTGATTTTTGGAATATAATATAATCGTTCCGTGACGAGTGCGTACGAGGTATCTTAAAGTTTCAGACTTTGTTTTTTGTATAGGCATTTAAAATTATCGTAGACGCTTGAAAATTTAATAAGTTATTACCATACACCGTATGAAATGACTGACCAATTTTTTTATGATTTCAGGTTCAAATGAACAGCCACAGCAGGAATTGGAATACACTCTAAAAAAACCATGATTATCACAGCTTGTGAATTTCAAAAATGTAATCTGAATGTGAGAACACTCTAGAAGAACGATATGCAATAAAATTCTGTTTTAAACTTGAAAAAAAAAATGCCACAGAAACGTATGGAATGCTTCAGACTGCTTTTGGACCATCTTGTATGGATCGAACATAAGTTTTTGAGTGGTATAAGATATTCAAGGAAAGCAGGGAATCCGTGAGGGATGGTGAGAGGTGTGGGAGGAGTAAGGAAGTCAGAACACCAGAGTTGATTGGCCAAATAAAGAATTTCATGGATAAGGACCGCCGTGCGGGGTTTCAGAGACAATAAGTGCACGGTTTGATGTCAGTATGGGAGCTGTGCACATAATTATTCCCGAGGAACTGGAAATGGTGAAGATTTGCGTGTAGTTTGTAAAAATCAAAAAAAAAAAAAAAAAAACAACCCGAAAAGCGGTGGGACTTTCACGTGCATATCTAAGCTGACCTAATTATTAACGCTAATTTTCGCGCTTCTTGTCTGGGTCAGTTTGACCTTGCTTTTCAATTTTAAACCTTCACTGCTTTTCGGGTTTTTTTTTTTTTTTTTTTAAACCATAATTTTTTTTATTCATCCAGCCTTGACAGACGTGTTTGTAAATATTCTCTCCAGTGCTTTTCTTTTAATGATTTGGAATTCATTTCATTTGCGCTTTTTTCCAAGGAACTCTGCCTTTTGGATTATTTTGGACCATTTGGAATTTACCCATTGAATTGAAATTTTAAATTCGACCGTTTTGGATTTTACCATTTTTGGATTTTTACCCTTCACCGGACTATCCATTCATGTGAAATCTTTTTATAATTTTTCTTTTGCCTCCTGTTCCCCTTACCTCACCCTTTTTTTTTTAACCAAGTAAGATCTGTGACTTACTTGTAGTTTCATTAAATACTTTTATATGCAAAATCCGATCCTGCATTTTGCTAATTCCTGCCCTCTGATGAGAAGGAGAGTATTTCTTCGAAACTCCGCGGATTAAGGACTATCCACTTTGTGTTTCCTTTTTTAAAATTAAATATGTTTTTAACTCTTTTTAAAGATGTCTTTTAACATGTTTTATTAATCATTTGTTCATATTATAAGCTCTATTTCCTTTTCGGTTTTATTGAGCTTTTACATTTGGCTGAGTTTATTTTACTTGTAAATATTAACTCTTTAATATTTATAATATATTTTAAGTTTACCATTTTGATTACCTTAGTAAACTTATTGTAATTTTCATTATATATATATATATATATATATATATATATATATATATATATATATATATATATCCCATTATCTACTGAGCAGGTTCAACGTTGCTTAATTTCGGTGATCCAGCGGGAACCGGTGTGTAAACGTGATTATGCCACACACACACACACACACACACACACACACACACACACACACACACACACACACACACACACACACACACACACACACACACACACACACACACAAAAACACATATATATATATAACTACTCCATTTAGTTGCATAAATTAATATACGACGATATAATTTTATGCGTAAGTTTTCAGTACTTACTTCAACAGTTCTCAATACATATGTAGAGCTAGGTAGTAAGATGAAAATATATATGGCAAGCTACACAGAATATTCAGCGTTATATATAGTAAGTTATGAAAAATATATAGAAATTTAGCTACACAAAATATTCCGCGTTTCATCCTCGTGAATATTATCCTCGAGTGGTCGCTGACCTTGATAAGAGGTTATGCATATGTAAAAAAATGTAATGTACTACATGGTGGAAAGTGTTTATCTATAAGATTATTTTTACCTCGATTATTAAACTAAGTCGTATTTATTGTTTCTATTGTATTTATTGTCGGCATTTTTTGTATTCGCTATTTTTTAGTGCATTATTATAAATATAAATAAAAAAACATTGAATTTCACAGGAGCAACTCGATAATACTGTTAAAAAAGATCGAAAAATCAAATATCCTGCTTGTAAAAGCTGATTAAACTAGAAATTTCTATAACCCCAACCAACAACACTATAGAGACCTAATGATAAAAAATTTAAGAAAAAACTACCAAAAGCCTAACAACACAAACCTAGTTGAAATTATTAATACTGAGAGCAGAGAAATTACGGAGGATCTGCAGATTAGCAGCAGAGTTAGTAAACTCAAGGAAAATGAAGCATACATCCTACTCAAAGATCACAGATCCGACTTCCTGATAAAACCAGCAACTAGATTAATTAACTCTACTAAACCTGAAATTGCGAAAATTAGCAAGGAAATGCTGGAGAAAATCAACCTTAAAATTAAAGCGAAATACAACTTGAACTAATGGATTAACACCTTACACTCGATCAATTGGTTCACCAATATTGTTGATAAGAAAAAATGTGCCTTCGTATAATTCGACATTACGGACTACCCATCGATCACTAAGGCGATCTACATGAAAGCAATTGAGTTTAGCAAAAATTCCACTAATATCACAGAGAGTGATATCGATATAATAATACATATAGTAAGAGTCATACTTATTAATAACGGTGAGTAATGGACAGAAATAGCCGAAATGGCTTATTTGACTTAGCCATAGGATCCTTGGACTCGGCATAAGCCACAGACCTGGTCGGATTATTCATAAATAGCGACATAAATATCGAGGAACGACGACATAATGATAGCTAAGGACGCAACAAGCATAAAATGTGACAGACTTAGGAGAAAAATAATAAGGTTATGAAAAATCTAGGCTTAATGAAGAAATTACCAGTAATATTAAGCAAGTCAAGTTCCTAGACGTCACCATTGATTTAGCAACCGATATTTACAAACAATATATTAAAGAAAACGCTAACACCACATATATCTACCACTCTCTAACCACCCACCCTCTATTATTAAGCACATACCAAAACCAATCGAACGTGGAATAAATAATAACTCCTCCAATGAGGAAACATTCAAGTAATACAGAAATATTTATAACAATGCATTAAAAAATAGCAGATACAAAAAGCGGATACAAAAAGCGGATAAATAAATAGAAACTATATAAAAGCAACTATAAAATCGAGGTCAAAAATTAATCTGGTTAACCCCCCCTTTCAACCCAATGGTAAAACCAAAACTTGAGAATAGGTTGCTACATCTTATAAATAAACACTTCCCACCAGGTAGTTCATTACATACACTGTTGAGGAAAAACACCTTAAAACTAAGCTACAGCTGTATCGAAAACCTGGAAAGAATAATAAAAAAGCACAATAACAATATGTTAAGAAGAAATAATCCAACTACAAACGCTAATAATGGTAGTAACAGAAGATATGTACTTGCCAAAGATCGACTGAATGCCAACTAAGCAATAATTGCCTCACATCTTCAGTTGTATACAAGGTTAAATATACACCGCAGACACCCCAGAAATAGAAAAATTCTACATAGGCTGTACCTCAATGACCTTTATAAACAGATACTATGGTAATACACTGTCAATAATAATAAAGCATATACTACAGACACATCATTCTCGGTGCACTACTGGAATTTAATCGAAACAAACAAAACACCTTCAACTGAATGGAAAATACTTAGGAAGGCGAAAACCTCTAGTTCATTAACTTCACCCTGTTATTTATGTATAGCGGAGAAACTTGACATTATTAGATTTCATGGTCGTGAAAAATTATTAAATATTAAGGTAGAAGCACGTTGGAGGCTATGCTTTAAATAAGATGTAAAAAAACAACATAGTTATTCCCTTCATATTACAATACATATGACTAAATTCATACGCTCACAACCTGAAACTTTACTATCTCCGTTGCAAATACTGACGGTGTGAGACTCTAAGAATGCAGCCCATCATGGACGTGCGTCAGTAACAGAGATGCGTCATTCCCCCATGCAGAAAAAATTGAACCGGTCAACATTCACCGGCGCCTATTGAACGTTTCTAAAGCCGATGCAGTTGATGTCAGAGCAGTTAGGAGATGGATTCGTCGATTTAAAAGTGGCAACAGAGATGTGAGTGACAGTGCTCCTTAGACTTTTACAGTCAAAGTATCGTTCATCGCTGGCAAACGCGCACTAAGAATAGTTGTGACTATGTAGAAAATCAATTTTGGAGCACAAAAGATCGTTCGTTTTAGTGGTGCCACGCCCGCTTTCGTAGCTCTTCAATATTTTTTGAGTTAAAAAATAGGAGGTCTTTATTTTGGAATGAACCTCGTATCACAAAGCACGCCCTGGACGCCCATTCACAGCCATCGTTCATCGTTGGTAAAAGTGCATTATGAATGATGGTGACTCTATAGACAAATAAATTATGGAGCACAAAATGTAGCTTGTTTGAATAGTACCACTCCCATCTTCTGTAGCTCTTCAAGTTTTTGAGTTAAAAAAATAGGAGGCTTTACTTTTGGAATGACCCTCATAGAATTTATAGAAAAGACTGAGACTAGCGACATTACGTCAATGTGAAAGAGGTTGCAGTGAATAAGAAAGGTCGGGCCAATCAAATTACAGATACGTTCCCTAACTCTACCAAGAACAGAGGGAGGCGATGGTGATCTAGTATTAACGACACGGACTGATGACCTGGGTGTTCCAAGCTTGAAAATTGCTTTCACTTAGGATGTTTGCAACCTTCACGTGGTCCCATCCCGTAAGTACCCGTAAGTACCCGATATCCTTCTAGAAAGGATGGAATACTGCTGCCATATCTGGGCAGGAGCTGCTAAAAACAGCCTATCCTGCCTTGACAGAGTACAAAATAGACTTCGCGGCTTAGTGAGGGATACCCTTTTCTCTTCCCTGCAACCTCTCTCCCACAGAAGAGACGTTGCGAGCCTATCCTTGTTTTATCGTTATTTCCATGGCAGGTGCTCGTCTGAACTCCAATCTCTGGTCCCCCCTCGCCAATCTTTCACGAAAAACACCCGTCTAGCTGAATCCACTGTGAAAAACTTCCCCCACTCTTTATCTGTGCCTAAATCAAAACGTGGATTCCATGAACAAAGCTTCTTTCTTAGAACTGCATGCCTGTGGAACTCTGTTCCGTCTGCCTGCTTCCACCTGACTACAACTTGGATGTCTTCAAGTCCAACGTAAACAAATTCCTAATGAACCGCCCCCTTAAGTAAACACTTCATCAAATCTCCACACTAACGTAATGTACTTGCAATAACCCTTATCCCTGAGTGGCTTCCGGGCCTTGATAAGTGGTGACCACTGTGTAAAAAAAGAAAAAAAAGAACTTTGACGAGAAAAGTATCGGGGAAACCAATGCCAACAATAGAATCTTTGGTTTGGTTTTTACGGCATATCAATCCTTTTCGTGTTACTTAAATACCGAATCCTGTTATTTTGGAAATGGTATTCATGCTGCATCCAGTTATTTTGTAGAAGGTTTTTAATTCTTCAAGCTCTTTGTAATTTCAATCACTAGTTAATAATGTTTGGTTTGGTTGTTTTATTGTGGATTTTATTGTTTTTGTTCCCTGTCCTGCAGAACACGAATGAGTTTTGCAATGGGAGAGGGGAAAATGGTTACAGTATTAATGTTTGCTACATTTTAAGTAAGCAAACCAGTCAGGAAGTGAGAGAGATAGACAGAGAAAAGGGAAATGGGGAGAAGGAAAAGGGGGAAAGGGTGGGTGGTTGTTTTTGTTTTTGGTTTTGCAGAACATAATTAAGTTTTGCAAAATGGAAGTAGAAAAACAAAAAGCATCAATGTTAGGGGCATTTCGTCTCAGGAAGCCAATATCTTCAGACAGCCTGATCTGGTAGCACTAATAGAATCTTGGGATTCATCCGATATGATGATGATCGTGTAATTTTGTGGGAATTTTTTGAAGATTTGCAAAACTATACATTTTTGGAAAGGTTATTGTCTAAGGAATCAGGAAATCAATGTTTGCATTTGCGCAGATGTGCATATGGCGGCCATACTGGATTTGACAAAATGGCGGCCATAATAGATCACTATTTCTAAAATACCCTATATTCATAATCACAATTAAAAAAAAATACCTTTACTTCTTACAAACCCTGTATGGATAATTATAGGAATTAGTGGAGGTGGGGGTGCGCTTAAATATGATATTTAATTTGTCCAGATTTCGTTTATATTATTATACAGTAAAACTCCTTTGATTTTGATCCTCTAAAGTTGGACTTCCTCTCATTTGAACTTCTAAACCTGGACTTTCTCTAAACTTGAACTGTCTCGTCATTGAAATTGTATTAGCATATTTGATGCGGAGTTGCAGTAAAACTGTTTACACTGTTTAGTCAGATATTGCTCAGAAATGTTAATATTGGTACTATGTAATTAATGTAGATTAGCTATTGATAATTAATTTACACTAACTTAAAAAATTTTTTTCAGATTTCTATATTTATAATATTGTTAAAAAAAACCCATCATAATGGTTCTAGAAAAAATTCTTGAAACAAAACGGTTACCGACCAACCACTCTGTTCTTAAATCACTTAATGCAAATGATGTTGAAATGTGGGTGCAACAAGATGAGGAAACTACTGATCAATATCCCGAAGGCAGTAATGGTGATGAAAATAGCGACAGCTCCCATTCTCTTGACCCTAATATAAATAACCAAGAACACTCTGATGAAGCAATATCATGGGATGATACAGAAAAGTCTATGGAGACGGTTATAAAATGTCTAGAAAAATGTCCTCACTTTAGTGACAACTATGTTTTGCAAGCAATGTCACTCCGAAGAGATATAATCATGAAGCTACAGAACCAAGAAATTGTAGATTTTCGTGATCACTTACGGAATACAATGGCAGCGCCCGAGAGCCCAATCGATGAAAATAGAAACTGCAATGAGACTCATTCAATGAATAACTAAAAAAAAAAAACTGCATTTTACATAAATGTATGATTTCTGTAGGTGATAACTTAGGTAATAAATACCTAACAAGTAAGAGTAGATTTAATTTATTTTCAATGTTTTTATTCCTGGTAATAATATTTAACTATTCTTACTTGCAATATATCGTAAACTCAACTTAATATATACTTGAAGTATCATATAGCAATGAATTTCATTTACTATTTCTTAATTCTTAGAAAATTAAAGTTAACTGCAGCACATTTTTTTATCACGAAATTTGAACAGCATCCTCGAATTTGAACGAAGCGGATGTTCAAATTATAGGAGTTATACATTCTTAAAAAGTCGTGATTTCAAAAGTAAAAAAATGTATTTAAGTGCCATCAGCTAGAGTTGAAACCGAATCTGTAGCATTGAAAGATGGTGACGTTACCATAATTTTAACCGGCTAAAGACCCATGAAAGAACGGCCTGTAAAATGTCCAATCATTTGAGCCCCCAAGCGCCGCTCTGCGACTCTAAGTTTCGGAGGAGATACAGTTTGAAAATATGGAGACAGACAAACAGACAGACCGACAGACCGGCAGACAGACATATAGCCGCTTATATATTTGCTTTTCAAAGCGTGACATTTTAGTTACGCTGTATTTCAACGTCATCTTTTTTTCTGTTCTGTGCGTACGTCGTGCACGCATGCGCATTGTTATTCCATTGGATATGCAACACGCAACACCTAATTGCAATGCACGCGCATTCACACACATCATATAACGTTTTGAGATTATTGATATATTCTAGCCTGTCAGATTTAGTTGACCCCTTTCCTCTTCTTTCTCCGTTTTTCTATTTTCTTTCTTTCTCTCTCTCTCACATACAGACACATACTATCACGCCCCCCCCCCCATCCCTACAACTTTTTACTTTGCTTATCTGTTTTTAACACACGAATTTACCGCCTGGGAGAAAAGCACACGCTGAAGCAGACGCAACCGCATATTTATTCTTCTCCTGAGTTATTATACACACTTCTGAAAATGGGGCGAATCTGTAGCTTCAGTGTCAGATTGTCCTGTTTCACACACACACACACACACACACACACACACACACACACACACACACACACACACACACACACACACACACGTTTTCTCTCTCTTCCTGAATTCTATCTTTTTTCTTTCTTTCTTTATTTATTTTCTTTCTTTTTCCCTACCACTTCTCACTTGCACACATACACACGTTTTCTCTCTCTCTTCCTCAATTCTATCTTTCTTTCCTTTCTTTCTTTCTTTTCTTTATCCCCTCTTTTCTCTTACACACACACGCACAACACACACACATACACACACACGCACACACACACAGACATACACACACAGAGTCGCAGAAATCATGTAAAATCATGTAGAAATGAACGAAACGTTAATAATAATAATAATAATAATAATAATAATAATAATGATGATAATATAAAGAAAAAGCTGACACAATTTAAGACAGCAATTATTTCAACAATTAAAATATCAAATAATTAAATTAAAAATTATTAAAATATAAAATAAAAATATCAAATAATTAACTATCAAACAATTCAAAAACAAGTAAATAGACAAATGCAAAAAAAAAAAAGAAATAATAAAAACAACTAAAAATAAATAGCAAGATAATTGAATGAAAAGAAAATATTTTGGTCATTAATCTTTAATAATAAATATTTGAAAAGCTAAATAAATTGTAAAAAGTGATGAATTACATTTTAATTGTTTTTATAAAGTGACGATAAATTCATGTATGCAGTCATTTTTTAAAATTGAATTTCGTCTTGTTCTATACGTACTATTTGTTAAAAATATATAATAAAAACAACAACAAATAGAGCATAAAGAAAAAACAATAAAATGAATAAAAACGCAGAAAAAATAATAAAACGAGTGAATTCGATAATAATAATTTAATAAACTACAATTATAAAAAATTAAATTATATTATTTTTCAATTAATATTTGGAAGGACAAATTAGTAAAAATTAAATTTGCTAAATTTTAAAAGGGCTTTTTATTTCAATAACGTCACTCTGTTTTGTTACCGCCATTTTGTTTTGCTACCGCCATTTTGTTTTGTTTCCGTCATTTTGTTTTACCTCGATTTTGTTTCAATGCCGCCATTTTGTTTTGTTACTGCCATTTTGTTTTAATTTCATTTTATTTTAATTCCGACATTTTGTTTTGTTACAGCCATTTTATCGCAATTTTTGTTACCGCCATTATGTTTTAAGAACCTGTCTGTAATTGACGTTTCTTCCATCGGTTGTTATAGGCCATGAACTCGCCCGAGACAGAATCTATAACAATCGATGAAAAAAGGGGTCAATTACAGACCAAAATCTACAGACTACCTCGCTCCCTTCTTGGAAAGTATATCACTAACCAATGACAAAACCAGTAGACAAGAATACCTGGATATATCATATAAGAAAGAATTTAAGGAAGCTAAATCTCGCTAAATAAAGAAATTCTAAAATCTAAAGGCTAAGGATGAAGACTCAATTTTTACTATTCACCAATGAGAGCTATTATCAACAAAAGTAAACGTCAGCTAACTTCCTCCGAGGAAACAGTGTTTTTTTTTTTATTACATTTTCACCCCAATGGGTTCCCTCTATCGAGCTAGAAGACTACTCACACCTGAGAATATTGTGTACCTCTACAAGGCCACCATTCGCCCATGCATGGAGTATTGTTGCCACATCTTGGCTGGTGCATCTACCACTTGCCCCTTCCCCTTGAATAGGGTCTAAAAAAGAGTTTTCAATCTAATAGGTCCCACTTTGTCAACTAAGCCCCAGGCCCTGTCCCATCACCACATCTCTGTGCCTGTTTTACAAATATTTTAATGGGATGTGCTCTGATGAACTTGTTTCACTTGCACCCTCATCGACATACATATCCCCGACAAACCCGCTTAGCAACAAAAACTCACCCCTTCACTGTTGAGGTCCCTAAATGGCAGAAAGCTTTCTACTTTAATAATTTCTAACCTCGAACAGCTAGACTTTGGAATTCCCTTCCTGCTACCTGCTTCCCTGACTGTGCTGATATGCAGAAGTTTAAACGTAACGTAAACCAATATTTTGTTAATCTTTCATAGACATGGTCACAAATAGTAGCCACTTACGCCCAAGTGGTGATATGCCTTGCCAGGGGTCTAACGTGAATAAAAAAAGTATAATATCTATTTATGCCGTGACTCCCTTTCTTGTTTAATAATATTAATACAAAAAAAAAAAAAAAAAAAAAAAAAAAAAAAAAAAAAAAACGAATGTTGTTTAATGAACGGATGTAACTTGCACTTTTATTTTCGACCGATCCACGATTCATATTTAAACATATAATTTCAATATCAAGTCAAAATGGCCCCCCAATAAATAAATAAATAAATAAATAAATAAAAATATGAGTAAATAAAATAATAATAAAAAAATAAAATAAAAGAAGAATAAATAAATTAGCCTAATCGAAAAATAATGTGATATCGCAACACATTAAACATGTTTCTTCACGTTATTTTGAGCTAAGACCAAATTACTGCGATGTTTTATCTTCGGCAAGACCACTTTTATTCATCCACTTCATTTCACGTGTCCAGCGACATTTGCCAAGGAAAAACGACATACTTACCTTGCACAGACTGAGTAGGTTATAGCCATGCCAGTTAAGGATTCATCCTCGACACAGTCTGCCATAGTATTGGCCATTTTTGGAAAGGGAATAACCTTTATCTATCGCGCTGAGGTGTGGTTATGAGTAGTTCTAGGAGGTCCACCCTCCCAGGCTTTGTCTCCCATCTTTCAGATAGAGTAAATCCATTGTTTACTGCCCGAGGCGCCCCTACCGGAAAATGCAGAAAGAGCAGCTCAATCAATTTTTACTTGGCCAGAGCACTCTTCTTTATGAGCGCTGGCTTGACTTTACTCACGTTTCGACCCTGTGTCACATCTTTCTGCGGTGGAAGGAAATAAATACCTACCTACATCCAACTTCCAGTGACCAAAGCTGACGGATACGGTCATGGTTATTTTTGTGCCCAACTCACGGGGCCGATAATTTCCCAACCTTTGTCCTACGTATTGGTGCAGTTGGAAGCAAGTAAACACCCAGCCTTCATTGACGACCACATTCGACAAGACCTAGCAACAATAGAGGCGTCCCCATTCGACAATCTGATCGTCCGAACCTACTGATCCGTTTCCAATATCAGAGACGTCAACATTCGACCCTCAATGTTTGAGAACTAGTCATTCCGGACCCCCCCCCGTCAACTTTTTAGTAACATCGGTAACGCTTTTTATAATTTTTTTTTTATTACGAACACTTTACTGATGCACAAATAAATAAAAGAAACTGGTTTTTGCTATTTACACATCAAAACCTTTCAATAGTTGTCTTTTAATAGTTGCACGAGTAATTACCAGCATCGGCTTCTGCAGCACTTAGCAATAGTACGTGACTAATATAAAGAACGACGAAATCTTTGTATACAAAATATTTTTATTGATTAGAAAACTAAAGATAAAGGGTTGCTAGAATACGAAAGTTCAGAGGGTCTCAAAACGTTCCAAGTGAAAAAGGCTGCTTTGTATGCAAGGAGAATTTATATAGATATGTGCATTTCGGCTAGCACCGTGTGCGTTTACATATAATAGTGTATGTAAATTCGGTAGGTATTACAGATGTGTGTATAGACTTATTTACATCTGTTTAGTTAGTGGAAGTGTATGTGTATGGACTGGGTACATAAGTCCAGCTAGAAATATGTATATGTTATTATTGCTATGTTTAGTAGATTGTGTGTGTCCCTTGTTGCATCTATCAACGGAATTTGGCCTTGAAAGGTTTAGCCATGGTGTATCGTAAACACGAGTGTTGTATGAAAGAAAAACAGCAAAGAGACAGAAAAAAAAAATGCTGTGTTTAGGCGTTTAAACTATGAGCAAATTTTCGGAAGTGAATATTTTGTTGTGCCGTTACTTGTTAGAAAAATCTGCTGATTCGAGCTTTTGTCCACTCGAGAGTCGATATGTAAAACAACATTCTCTGATGCTGCTTCTCCTAACAGATTCATTAAAGCAAAAAAGTGGATAATGTTTATCTGCGTCACACACACACACACACACACACACACACACACACACACACACACACACACACACACACACACACACACACACACACACACATGATTGGTTTATGGTTGTAGTTTCCTAGTTGCACATCCACTTAAACTTCTGTGTTTATCAAAAGTTATCGATGAACAAACGTAGCGTAATTATAGTATATTTATTCATACAAACATTATTGGCTACATATGTGCATACATATATTTCTGCTGTAACTCGTTTTAGAGAAACAGTGCCATAAGGTCTCACATTTTTAAGACCACTTCAAAATATGCATTCTTTTTATACAAACATTTTATCAAATTATAATAAAGAAAAAGAAAGAGGGAAGTTATAAAGAAGCAGTATATAGGAAAAAGAGGAAGAAAAGAGGAAGAAAGAGAAGAAAACACCGGTTCTCGCCAGATCACCAAAATTAAGCAACAATGAGCCTGGCCAGTATATGATAGGTGACCATTTGGAAAGGCTAGGCGCTGTATGTGCCGTGCCGAGTCGTAGAAATTTTCAGGTTGGTATTTGGGCGCGCATTAATCTACTGTTTTAAAAATTTTGCCTACCAAACTCCTCTGTCAGTTTTTAATCTACAGACATTAAACTTAATATATAGGGTATTCGAACCCATGAGAAACTTTATATTTGGGTTTTAGTCGGGAAATCGGTACAAAAGTGTGAAAATTAAAAAATGGAATTTGCCAGCTGATGTCATACGACTACATTACGAATATGCATGCGTAACGTAATAGCTATTAGTTCATGTTTTAACTTTTAGCCTTTCAGAAAACATGCCTTCATAGCTCAGGCATTAACGTAAAAGGAAAAGTTAAATCCCAAGCTAAACGTTTTGGTTTCGATTCTTGGTGGAGGCCCTAGGATACGTTTTTTCAAGTTACGATTTGGAATATGATATTTTTTTCCGGTCCTTTGTTATGGTATTTGCCCCGCTTTACGGTGTTATTTATAATGTTATTTGATTACATACATGTGTATTATATACTGTACTGTATTTTGTAACTAATTTTTAATGCCGTATCCCGGGGGTATGTAATGTGGGAAAGCGAAATTATATTTTTAGGCAGGGATTGAAAGACAATGTACGACCAATTAGTTTATTGTAAACCATAAGAATTTATTTACCACAAGAAAAATTATAAATATAAAAATCTTTTTATTCCATGAATTCCCCCTTTTTTCTCAATACTTGCCTTTATACATTCCATGAAACTTGCACTAGTGTTCTTCAAATACACGGGGAACAACTTCTCCCAGTTTCCTTTAATAGCATATCTAAGAGAGTGGATATTTGCTGTGTGATAATCTGTTTGTAACCTGTGTTTAAAACGTGTCCAAAAGCGTAACTCAGAAGTATTTAGAAAGCGGACATAAACATGATTCCTCAAAATTGCTAAAGTTGGATTTACAGAAATCTTGTATTTTTTGTGTGAAGGGGCACCGTCACGTGTCCACGTGTTTTGAGTAGTTTGCTTTAATCCATGGCAATGCCCCCTATTTCAGATTTTTTTCAGTAAGTATTGACATTGATCTTTTCATAAGCTTTGTAAAACTTTATGGCAATACCTGGTATCGTGTAGTCTTGTAGTAATAATTACTGTAACAGCGTGAACACGCGTATGGCAGCTGACCGATATCCTGTCACATATTTCTGGGTCAAATTATTCATTCCAATAGACAGTGGTGGAAAGTCTCGCATTCCTCATATGGAACTAATCTGCGTGTGTGAAACCCATCGAATGCCCCCCCCCCAGGATTATTTGCTAATCCAACATGAACCTTATTCGAAACTTTATATTTGGGTTTTAGTCGGGGAAAATCGATGCAAAAGTGTGAAAATTAAAAAAAAATGGAATTTGACAGGTGAAGGCCGAACGACGGCATTGCGAATATGCATGTGTAACGCAATAGCTATTAGTTAATGTTTTAATTTTTAGTCCTGCCGAAAACACGTCTTCATAGCTCAGGCATTAACGTCAAAGGTAAAACTAAATCGTAAGCTAAACGTTTTGGTTTCGATTCTCGGTGGTGGCGCATGATTAATTTTTTTTTAACTTTGTAAAT
Organism: Euprymna scolopes; assembly: GCF_053919585.1. Classification (NCBI taxonomy): domain Eukaryota; kingdom Metazoa; phylum Mollusca; class Cephalopoda; order Sepiida; family Sepiolidae; genus Euprymna; species Euprymna scolopes. Next base: position 99,105,891 of record NC_136502.1, read on the forward strand.
CATTACTGTATATTGATCCAATATAATATAATATAATAATAACCTGCATTAATCAAAATATCATATTTAAGCGTATTTACAACCGAGCAATGCCGGATATATATATATATATATATATATATATATATATATATATATATATATATATATATAATGGGTGTCTTTAAAGGTGGCGAACTTTAAATGAAATAGATCGAAGGAAAATATGTTTGCTATAAAAATATGTTGCTTATTCCAAATGTCTGGCTTTGGAAATAGTTATATATTCTCTTTCACATTCTGAAAATTATATTGCGTATTGCTCGTTAGGTAAACTTGACGTGATGACATCCTTAGCGAGTATAAACTCCCTACTAGTGAAACATCGACTTGGGTTATAGTTGGTCACGATGATCACATCCCTTGTTCGAGACGAAAGCAGATTTATTCCACTGTCGGATTTCGTTGCGGTTTACTTGATTTGTTAATTAGACTTTCTGGTGCGCGACGCGCTTGCTCAATTGGTAGAGTGCTTGACTCGCATTCAAGAGACCCAGGTTTCAAATCCTGAGTTTGGATGTGTTTACTGATGAGCCCGAATGAGGGCGAAACTCGAATCTTGAATCTCCGTTTTGTTGCCTTTCATGGTTCTTGTGAGCTGCGACGTTGAAGAAATAATTATATATTCTCTCTCTCTCCCCCCCATATATATATATATATATATATATATATATATATATATATATATATATATATATATATATATATATATATATAAGAGCAAATAGTTAATAAAACATGTTAAAAAACACTTTGAAAAAGAGTTAAAAACATATTTAATCTGAAAAGGAAACACTTAATAAGTGGATAGTCCTTAATTCGTGAAGTTTCGAAGAAATACTTTCCTTCTCATCAGAGGGTAGGAATTAGCAAAATGCGGGATCGGATTTTGCATACAAAAGTATTTGATGAAACTACAAGTAAGTCAAAGATCTTACTTGATACCAAAAAGTGAAGCAGAGGAAATATGGCGAAGAAAAAGGTGATTACACGTGAATGGATAGTCTGGTGAAAGGTAAATTATTCAATGACGGTAAAATCCAAAAATATAAATCCAAGAAAGTTAATTGAATTTCCATTCGCACAAGTAAAATCCAAGGAAATCACGTAATTGGAAGATGGTCCAAAAGATCCAAAAGACCGAAATCCGTGGAATAATTCACAAATATGTACAAGGAAAGGGGGAAAAATCCAATAATATTAATAAAAGAAAAATAAGATATGCGTTTGACACGGCTGCCGAAGGGACTTTGTCTCTGTGTGTGAGTTCGTTTCCTATGGACTCCAAAACGGCTGGGCCTATTTTTTAAAAAAATATTCCTACACATGTACTGTATGTTTGGTAGGGTTCTTAGATATGTTTTGCATCGGAATAACTCTGATTAGTATCGAAAATTGATAATCAAAGAAATCCTATTAAAGAAGGAAGAATCCAATTTTGACCAAAATTATCACTTTTATACAGCCTAACATGAAAAGCTCATTTGAGAAGTTTTATTACCACACAAGCAGAAGGGTCCGGCGTATAAAATTAACAGTGGGTTCTTTTATAAGAAAGGCACGTTCAAAATGAATGTTTCTATTTAGAGAACAATTGAACCATGATACTTGACGTTTGCTGTTTAACTTTTAATTCAGGCCATTATATAAAAATAATTTTATAAAATCAATAGTAGGTTCTCTACAATGCAATCTAGACTATAATGAATTGTGGACTAAGTCACCGAGGGGAAGCATGTGGGCGTCTCTCCTGATGCACCGCGGTGGGTTCCTGACTAGAGCAGATACATGATTGATTTGATTGATGTATCGGTGATTTCACCGATTCTGATGACAATAAAAGTATTGGAAATATGGAAGATATGTTGATTCTCGTTCAATCCCGAACAACGTCGGGTCTTCATGCTATTATATATATATATATATATATATATATATATATATATATATATATAATTAGCATGGGTGCCCGGCGTTACCCAGGTGTTTTTGGAGGTGTGTTGAGCAAAAAAAAAAAAAAAAAAAAAGAAAAAAGGAGGGTAGTAGGCAGGCAGACTCGAACCCGTACCGCAAAGGAGGAAAAGAATGTAAAAAAAAAGTCACGCCTTTGCTGTTGCGTCCATCGCCAAACCGGAAATGATGAAGATTTAAATTAAGGCTAGTCAATCGAAAAAAGAGGATGACTTTCGAAAATATCGGCGAAAAAAGCGACCCTCTTTGTAGAAAAGTACCCAGTTGAGGGCGAAAGAACTAATGTTTTTAGCCAGCTTTTCGATATTTGTCGTCCGAAGGGTCGAGCTTTAAACCGATACCGATCTCGTGAAAATCCGTTGCCTTTGTCGAACGTTTTAGGTATACATACATACATACATACATACATACATACATACATACATATATTTAAACAGACAGGTGAGATTTATATTATAGATGAATAGTTAAAATGCTGTCCATCACAAATGATTTGTAATAAGTCTACAATTGTAACAAAATATTTTATTTTAATCATGTAATTGCTTTATTAAGTTTTTCATGTGGTAAAAATTTAATTTATTTACTATTAAATAAATATATGCAAATAAATATGTGAAATTTTAAACGACCTGATGACCTTTTCTAAATCAAGTCGTATACGTTCGTAACAGAATCAGAGGAAGTAGCAGGAGGAGGAGGAGGAGGAGGAGGAGGAGGAGAAGGAGGAGCTTTATTGATCTTCTCGGTTTTCAAGGGTAAAAGTCAAAAGTTGATATTTATAGTGGAACCTATATAAACGACTTCAGAAATAGTAACTGGGAGTTCGTCAAGCGAAAATGAAACAAATCGACTTTCTCTGATAATAGGATTACTGTGGACTTGTATTCCAAGAAAAAAAAATGGCGTCGGTCGGTGTATATGCATGTGCATGTCAAGTTGAAATGTAGTACACACGTTTTAAGATATAGACCCAACACGTTGTTGTTTTCCGTCGCAAAGGAGATAAATGCAAAGAGTAAGAAAAAATTTGAAGAAAAGACTTGTATTCCTCATTTTCTTGCCACGCATGACTTCTCGTTTCAGCTGTGACGTCATCCACGTCTCTAACATAATCGTGGCCCCAAACGTGATCCTGTCCGTCTCTCTAACCTGATCCCTGATCTGCGCACATGCTCTTTTTTTATATCTTTTTCTTTGTTTTCTCCCTCACCGTGACGTCACTTCGTACACGGTTCGGCATTTGCAAACAGCCAACATACGCGCATCCACGCTCTATTAGAAAGTGTTGGTATGTTGATAACCAGAACTATGCCACTTTTATTGATGAGGTCTCTACAGATATAATAATAAATAATAAATATTCTGCGTCCACATCTAAAAGTTGACTTCCACTCAATTTATAACATGCTTCCTCATATAATGATTAGAGTACCAGGTTCAATCCCTGGTCAGGTTATGTCAAAGACCGAAAAATGTTTTTTTTTAAAAAACTCTTATTCATTCCAAACAAGGCACATTGCCACTTGGGCGTAAGTGGCTACTATTTTTTTTTTACTATTTGGGATCATGCCCAACAGAGACACTATCTAGGGAGTTGAGCAGCAAAGTTTCTGTTCACATAACTCTTAAATTTCTGCATATCAGTACAGACAGGAAAGCAGAAATCAAAGAAAAATATAGAAGACCGAGGAAAAAAACTGTTAGAGTAGAAGGTTTTCCAACATCTAAGGACCTTTACAGTGAAGGGGTGGGATTTTGCTGTTTGTCAGGTTAATCGGGAGCATTTACGCCGAGAGAGTACAAGCACTACAAGTTCGTCAGAACACATTCTATTAAGATATTTGTAAAACAGGCACAGATATGCAACTAGCAATGGAACAAGGGTTGGTGCTTGGTTGTCACGCAGTCAGCATTATAAGGTGGGGTTCAAGGGTAAGTGGATTTATCATGGGAAAGCGGCAGCGCTCTCTTCTACATTTCTACATAGTAGCTAATGAAAAGGGGAGCTTTCGAGTTGTCCTTAACTATGGTTAATATTTTACTTTTACTCCCGATGAATTTTAGTGGAAATTCGATCTTCGTAGGCGGCAATTTACTAAACTGAATCGGTGTTTTGTTAGCTATTTATTTACTAGCAGGACCCGTGAAAATTCCACAGAATCCAGACTATATTTAATAAAAAAATATGTTTTAATAAAGCTAATATTTTTTCCGTATAACGCAAAAAATTAAATTTTTTTTGGGGCTAGGGGAGGGGGAGGCAGAATAACTAATAATACGCAGCAGAGATGAGTTTATTAACATTTCTATGTAAATAGTGTCTATTGTATTTTAAATATAGAACTAATAAGTACTAATAAATGCTCAGAAAGTAATATTTTGCTACATAGTTCAATATAAATAATAAAATCACATTGTAAGAGACAATCTTTCCTTTACTCCTTCAGTCCAGCATCCAGAATCTTTTGGTCCTGTTTCTTTCGAATGTTCCCTTTTTGTATGTGAAGTTTCGCTGACTGCTTTCTTCGGTGAAGAACTACTGCACGTCGAAATTATTACGAGATCCTTTCTCATACCATTAGAACAATGATCATATATTATTATAATGATATTCAAAAACGAGACTACACCAAAGGGAAGTCACTACCAGAATTAATTTTTTAAAGACAGATTTTACGAATCTACTCTTTTTGAAGCAGTTTTTTTTTTTAAAAGGCTATTTGGCTTAAAAAAATTGTATTTGAACTTTTTCAAAGCGTAACGTACAGACTAACTAAGAGAAGAACATGCAGTATATTATGTATGTAGACTAGTGAACTTCCGTGGAAATTCTAGAGTGATTTCTACGTCAATGTCTATAATTTCCTGTTAAAAATAACATCCTCTCTGAAAGAATAAATGCCTTCAAGGATCAAATACTATTAAGAAGTAAGGTGCGTGCAAAGATGGCGTACTTTTGCCACATCTACGGAGGTGCTACTTATAGTACCGTTTTCTACCTGGACAGGGTACAAAACTGATTTCGAAATCTGGTGGGCGATGTCCATTTCGCCACCTTGCCGCTTCTTTCTCACAGTAGAGACGTTGCGAACCTATTATTGATCTATAGTTATTTTTATGGCAGGTGGTCGACTGTAAAACTTTCACGGCAAACACTAAAATGTCTACATTTTCTTTTGGAAGCGGCAAGTTAGTTAACAATTATACGGTTTCAGTTTTCTTGGTTACGTGTGGAGTTCTTCTATCTTTTTATTTTACTTCTGTTGCAGTTTCTATCTGTCTGGTTATCGTTTGTAACTCATAAGTATTAGGTTCCGCACTTAAGGGTTGTCCTTAAAATTTCATCCGTTTTCATTATTACTATGTGCTGTATCTTCCCAACCGTCTCCCTGATTCTAATATCCCTATTCTTGTTCCGAAGATTATCGGGTTTGTTCCTAGTGCCCGTACTATAATTGGTGTTATCTTGACTTTCTTCATCTTCCATGTCAGCTCTCTGGCCAGTTCCATGTATTCTCTCTGCTTTTTCATCCATTTGATACTCACCCTGTGGTGTGCTGGAACGCCAAAATCTAGGATCTCTCACGACTTTTCCTTCTTGTTAACTATTATAACATCCAGTCTTTTTGCTTGGATGGTTTATCTGTTTGTACATGCATAGGATTTTGTGATTTCCGTTTTCAAATACTGCTGCCGGTTTGAGCTTTTACCATTTTTCTTGATGTTCAAGATGCAGTTGTTTGCATAATTCTCAGTGTACTGTTTTTCCCACTTGTGTATTATATTATTTTAAACTAGTTTGCTGCATTCATTTATTATGTGGTTCATCTTTTTGTCTCTTTGTTTACAGAAATAACTGTTTCCATTTCTTCCAACATAATAGATGTACTGAGACTAAAGCCATTTTTAGGACTGGCAGCAACCACTGTAAAAGAGTAATAAAGAATGCGAGAAAGTTATATACCCAGTCCGTCAAGTTCAAAGTAGCTGGGTAGCGGCTTAGTTCCTACCAGTTTTAACAAATAGCAAACAGAATCCTGAACAGAAGCGTGTGCTCTATCCCAACCTTCATCAATGGACCTGAGGTAATCTCATCAGCATCAGACAAAGCCAAACTTTTTGTCAAGAACTTTGCAGCTAATTCTACCCTTTGCGACCAAGGCCACCAACCCTCAATAGTTCCTCCTGTATCAGAAAACACGCTATTGTAACATACAAATATCTGTACTTGATGTTGGCAAGCTAACCAAAAACATTTACTCCAGTAAAGGAACTGGCCCTGACGGTATTCCAATTATAGTGCTAATAAACAACAACCTTCACCCAGAACTAGAGCCCATCCTTACAAAACTGTTTAAACGTTGTCTTAAGGAGAATTGCTTCCTATCACCCTGGAAAATCTCATCAGTATGCCCTGTATTTAAGAATTCAGGTGATCGCTCATCTCCCTCTCAGTACAAGCCAATAAATCTTCCGTGCATCATGAATAAGTTGCTGGAATCTATGTTAAATAGAGAAGTAGTCAACCATCTCAGCAAAAATAACCTTCTTAGTGACATGCAATATGGTTTTCGTTCTGCTAGATCTACAGCAGATGTGCTTATAGTTATACCTCATAGGATTAGCGAATCTCTCGGTGGAAGCTTTCTTTCTAGGACAATTGCTTTTGACATATCAAAGGCCTTTGATAGGGTATAGCATAAAGGTTTACTTCACAAGATCTCCTGCAACGGTATAACTGGAAATGTATGGGCAAAAATCAAAAGCTCACAGTATTAATGCTGGAGTACCTCAGGGGTTCATCCTGGGCCCACTTCTCTTCCTGATCTACATTAATGATCTTCCAAATCAGATCCTTACATCATTCGGAGACATTTATGCTGATGACACTACCATCTATGGTAGCACATCAAAGACCGCAAAAGACCAAGTTCTCTCTGATTCTCTCTCCTCTGATCTTGAGCACGTGGTACAATGGGAAAGAGGTGACTGGTTACTTTTAGTGCATCTAAAACCAAGCTTTTATATTTATATCATTAACGCTCTGATCCCCATCTGGTATCAATTGAAATGAATGGCTTTCGTCTTGGGGAGGCTCGATATTTTGACAAGCTTCTGGGCTGAACCTTTACTCCTGATCTGAAATGGAAAACATACATCAAATCCGTTGCCAAGGTTGCTGAAAAAATGGTGGGACCCTTCTATCGATCCAGTAGATATCTCACTGCTGATGCAATTCTCTACCTATATTAGAGCCAAGTACGTCCAAGGATGGAGTACTATTGGCACATCTGGGCAGGAGCTGCTAGAAAAGACATCCTGCCTTGATAGTTCAAAATAGACTTCGTAGTCTAGTAGGAGATGTCCTTTCTCTTCCCTGCAACCTCTTTCTCATAGAAGAGATGTTGCGAGTCTGTCTCTGCTTTATCGTTATTTTCATGGCAAGTGCTCGTCTGAGCTCCAATCTATGGTCCCCCCTCGCTAAACTTTCACGAGAAACACTCGTCTGGCTGAAAACACTATCAATAATTCCCCCCCCACTCTTTATCTGTGCCTAAACCTAAACGTAGATTCTATGAACAAAGTTTCTTTCCTAGAATTCGCCTGTGGAACTGTGTTCAGTTTGCTTGCTTTCCAGCTGACTACAATATGGTTGTCTTCAAGTTCAACGTAAACAAGTTCTTGGTGAGCCGTTCCACTTAAGTTAACAAATTTACCGAATTTCCGTTACTAACGATTATTATATTGTCCAATTGACTACTGTACACTCTGTAACCCTTATCCTCGAGTGGCGTCTCAGGCTTGATAAGTGATGATGCCTATGTAAAAAAAAAGAGTCTACATTTGCTGTTTTGTTGTGTTTTGTCGATCTTTGATTTGATATAGTTGGTTCTTATCGCTTTATCTTGTGCAGTTGTTATTAGTAATTGAACTTCTCTGTTTATGTGCCCTTTTCGTAGTCATTTCTAAGTGTTTTCGTTAATTCCATAGTGGCATTTTCATATGTAATATATTGCTGCTGGGCATTCTGTGGACGTTCAGCGTGAATGGAAGCCTCACGATATTAGTGTAGCCCTTTTGTTAAAACTGTAAAAGTATTCATCTAAGTAATCTGGTTAATGTTACTTCAGAATATATCTGATTATTAAGATTTATTTCCAATATACTTATAGAAATCTGTGACATATTCTATTGTATATATCCTCGGCGCGAACGAAAACCCTACGATATCATTATACCATCTTTAGACAGAAGAGATACTATCTTTGCATTCTAGCCAGAAGACCAAGAAGGTATATTTTAGTTTAACGTACGGCGCGAAATCGGCATCTTTTTTAAATTGTAATTATTATTATTTGTTTTTTTTTTACATGGTGTTTTTTGGTGATCGGGAATTCCTATTTATAAAAAAAAAAAAGGATACAGGGTGATAATACACTACGGATATTAAATTAGCCTATCTATATAATAATTTAATGTTCGTAGTATGTTATCATCTTTTATCCTCCTTTTTAATAAATAGGATCTCCCGATCGAATAATTATCTGGAAATATTAAATGCTAGCATTTCAGCCCGGCGTTGCCCAGGTGTTTGGAAGTGTATTTTAAGTAAAAAAAAAAGCGGTAAATTTTTGTAACTTTGACCCATATTATGACCCCTATACATTTATTGTTTTGGACTCAAATAAAGTTATTAAGTTAGATCCATTTGCAAGGAACCTATATCTAAAATTTCAAGTGTTTAGACCCAAAATTGTCGGAGTTTGGTAGAGTTCTCAAAGATCAAATCGTTGAACTTTGACCCCTTAACAGCCAAATTTCTGGCCGAAAACGGATTACAAAGATTTTCCCAAATCTTAGTACCCTGTATATCAAATTTCAAGTCTGTAGACTGAAAATTGACAGAGTTATTGTGTAGGACAATATACACAGACAGAAAGACAGACAGACAGACACACATAGAGACACTTTTACTTTCATAGATATACTAGCATTTCAGCCCGGCGTTGCCTGGGGGTTTGGAGGTGTATGCTAAGCAAAAACAAAAAACACAAAAAAAGGGTTAATTTTTTTAACTTTGACCCATATTATGACTACTTAACATTTATTGTTTTGGGCTCAAATCAAGTTATTAAGTTAGATCCATTTGCAAGGAACCTATATCTAAAATTTCAAGTGTGTAGACCCAAAATTATCAGAGGAGTTTGGTAGAGTTCTCAAAGGTCAAATCGTTGAACTTTGACCCCTTAACAGTGAAATATCTGGCCGAAAACCGATCCCATCGATTTTCCCAAATCTCAGTACCCTGTATATCAAATTTCGAGTCCGTAGACTAAACTAAAAATTGACAGAGTTATTGCGTAGGGAAATGTACACAGACAGACAGACAGACACACAGACACACAGATACGTTCACTTTTATAGATATATAGATAGATAATTATATTCTGGGAACCGTGACATATGTACGTACGTACATTAAATATTTGTCTGTAGAGCTATTTTATTATTATTATTTTTTTAATTTTCTGAATACTATAAAACGTGTGCGTTTTTTTTTTCTAGCGCAATTTTTCTTAAATCGTTATTATCATTAGTGCCAGAAACCGAAAAATTAAGTTTCGAAAAGAAAAAAACAAATAAATTTCAGAATCGTTTTCGGAATCCGAAATTAGGCTAGAATTTTTCCAATTACGATACCCTAAAAATGGCGATAGTTTCGATTCCTTTTTCTTTTGACTGCATCTACATTAGTATATACTAGTATTTTTTTCTACTACGGGAAAATAATAGTATGTCTGTGTATGTTGTTCCAGTTATGGGCGGTGTAAACGTACAATTTGCGGAACGTGTAGACTTCCTCCCGGTGTCCTCTGGTTGCGGTGATAGGAATAAATATTTAGAGAGAAAAATAGATACCCCTTCCTCTTAAGATGTTGCGATTGTGATGGTTTGCTCCTAGGATGCAATGTCGTATTTTATTATCACGACTGAACATGTATAAAATGGTATTCGAAAGCTACATAAGATCATGTATTGAATTTGTATGTGGCATCGGCTGTTGAAAACCTACGATACTTTTGTCCAGAGGGTATATTTCTCCAGTCATTTTATTATATATGGAGAAGAAGGATGGAGGCGATAACATGCTACAAACATTAAATTAGTGTATCTATATAATAATCCAATGTTTGTAGTATGTTATTATCTCCTATCCTTTTGAATAAATAGGATTTCCCGATCGAATAATATATAATCTGGAAGCCGTGACATACATACGTACATTAAACGTATTACGGTATTAACATATAGATAATGAGTCTATATATAATAAAACCAAGATTAATTCCTTTCATTTCAATTACACATTCTCATTTGAATTGCAATATATTTATTCCATGAATAACATAAATTGCATCATATTTTTAAAAAATATCTATATGACGTTAAAAAAAATCTCATTCACACCACAACGCTATGCACATTTTGAAATGCCAACGATTTTTTGTTCTGAAATAGAACAAAAACACCCTTTTTACAACAAATATATTTTACGAATATTGTACTGGCATTTTATTCTTTTCGATTTAGCCATCCCTAGGAAGTCTTGAAATAAAGACGAAACGTTGATGAGTATATAACTTGGTTTGCTTCTTTTTCATCTCTCCATCTCATCGGAATATTATTTACTTTATTCTTATATATATATATATATATATATATATATATATATATATATATATATATATATATATATAAGTAGATTGTAGTTTGCTTGAAGCATTGTTGAAGAAAATTATAAGGTAAAATTAAAAGCCAAGAACAATGCGAGATTTTTTTTTTATATAGAGTAAAATTAAATGAAAACAAAAGAAATAAATTTCTTTTTTTTGTTGTTTGTTTTTTCTTTTTCACACAAATTTTAACTCTAAACAACAGTAATTTTTTTTTCTGTTGTATTCAATGGTGTTATAAATCTTAATATATTTCAGACCTATTAGTCCTTTTTCAAGAGAAGACAGCGGAAGAGTGTTCAAAATTGGAAAAGCAGCCGCAGAGTTTGCCACGTGATACCGCGAAATATAGAACAAAAAATGACGTTAGGAGAACGTTATATAAATCAGTTGATGTTTGAAATACTTGTTGCGTTTGTGAATCAAGGGAGATGACTATTCAAGCAAGGTTTTTTTTTGTTTTTGTTTTTTTTATTATTATTTTAATTATTGTTTTTCTTATGTTTTAAACTAATATTATAAAAGCGGAGCTCAATTCCAGTCTATTGTTTAGTGTGGGAGTATTTTTTGAAATAATTAAAGATTCGAGGATACGAAGTTGACCTACGTTTCTTGAAGAAGCAAGAATGCTGATGTGAAAATCCGGTTCTGAATTAATGCAAGTGCGAATATGTTTATAGAACGACGAAGCAGTAGTGTTTAAGTGCTCTTTAATGCGGTGGTGAAGCAATCTGGTAGTGCTTCCGATGTAAGATGCACTGCATTTAGCGCATTGTAGGTCGTAAACAACGTGGTTCTTAAAGCATAAACCTGTGTGTGATATTGGGCAATTAGAGAGTGAACAAGGGGAAGGTGTATGCGATGGATGTTTTCGCTTGAGCTGTTGTCTTAAAGTAGATCCAGTGTTGATGAGTTGAATGTTGAGTCCCTCGCTGCGGATGGCTTTTCGGATTGAAGATGAGATTTTGTCACTGAGGAAGGGTAGTTTTAGAAAACAATTGTTAGAGAAGGGTCGGGTGTTGCGTTTTTTCTTTTTAAGTGAGGATAGGGTCGTATTAGGGTAGCCGTTTAGTCAGAGGGTCTGTAGGAAATTGTTAGTGTGTGTATGTTTGTCGGAGATGTTAGTGCATTTGTCTTGTATGCGTGAGATTTCGGCATGTGCGTAGTTTAGTTTGTCTTTGAGAGGTAGTGCAGATTTGAAATGTACGAAGAGGCGTTTGCTAGCGGATTTTCTGTAGAATTCAGTGCATATGGCACCATTTTTTTTATTTGTATTTTAAAATCAAGTAGAGAAAGAGATTCAGAAGAGTCTGGGTGTTCTATAGTAAATTTTAAGTTTGGGTCGGCGTTATTGAATTTGTGGAAAATGTTAATAGCTTCTTCGCGGGAGTATGTGATAATTAAAATGTCATCGATATATCTAGTAAAAAGGGGATAAGAGTAGCAGGTATATGTGTGTGTGTGTGTACGCGTGTGTGTGTACGCGCGTGTGTGTGTGTCGATGATATGTTCGTGTATATATGTATATACATATGCATACGTACACAAATATATATATATACATATATATATTATATGGAAAAATGCGCGCATGAAAAGTAATATTCTTAAGATTTTATTAAACCTGGAAAAGTAAAGGACAAGAAATTCAACCTGGAAAAGTAAAGAACAAGATATTCTAGTAAAGTAAAAAATAAGATTTTTTTAGACTTAAAATATTGCAGCTAAAAATAAAATTTTAATATTGATAAATATTTTATTTATTATTTGCATATGTTGTTGTTTATTGTTGAGTTAGAAAGGGTGTCAGTCGCTGGATTGAACTTATTTCCCCCCTATTATTTGCATATATTTATGTAGTGAAAATTGTTTGAATAAAATTAATTCATTAGTTAGTTAGTTAGTAGATGGAATTAATAATTTTATAATTTACATAAAAATTAATAATTTTATTATATCATAATTAGGATCATTTCATTCTTTCTAACTCAACAATAAACAACAACATATGCAAATAATAAATAAAATATTTATCAATATTAAAATTTTATTTTTAGCTGCAATATTTTAAGTCTAAAAAATTCTTATTTTTTACTTTACTAGAATATCTTGTTCTTTACTTTTCCAGGTTGAATTTCTTGTCCTTTACTTTTCCAGGTTTAATAAAATCTTAAGAATATTACTTTTCATGCGCGCATTTTTCCATATAATCCATGATTTTTCCAGGCATTGCTATTGTATTAATATATAAATTTATAATATTTATTAATGATTGTCAAAAAAAAATTAGCTCTCAAACACACATTTATGCAATATTTATCATTCAATCACAGTAGTTCCGAGCCAGTCTCTACCGAGACTGCGGTTCATGAATTCGTGATCTGTATGGAGCGTAAACTAACAAAAAAGAAGATGGCACTCGGTGTCTTTTTAGATATCGTTGGAGCTTTTGACAACATACCCTTCAGTAGTATGTTCAAGTCGCTACGAGAACTCAATGTACCACCAGTACTCATCCGATGGATTGAGTATATGGTGAGGCACAGAACAGTTCAAGTAGAACTACTGAGGGCAACTGTTAAAAGGGAAGTAGTTAAATGAAACCCCTAAAGTGGGATTTTATCACCTTTACTATGGAACTGTATGCTGAATCCTCTTTTAAAGGAGTTTAAAAATAGGAATATTTATGCCCAGGCTGATGCTGATGACATCGCAGTGCTGGTTGCGGGTTCAAAAGCATCATTGGTCAGACGTATTGCCAAAATGGGACTACATTTGTCATCAAATGTGATAACGAAAAGTTTGAGTTCATTCAAAGAATATGTATATCATAGAATTCACTAATATTTTTAATCGATAAATTCACCATTTTTTGCTATAAAATCATAAGGAGAGTTAAAAAAAATTAGTTATTAAAAAAAAGTTCGGTTTTTTAATTATAAAAAAAACGATACACGGGATTGAACCTAAAATCTTTCCACCAACCCCCAGTACTCTAACCGTTACGCTAACATGTCATATTGGCAAAATCGCAGTAAAAAATATTTATATACAAAAAAGTTATGCAAAATAAAAAAAAGCGTTAGTCACTTCTGTACTTACTCTCCTGTTTGTGAACCCACATATTTTGTTGTAACTTTTTTCTACTGAACCAATTTTCGAAATTTTTTTTTCAAAATGAGGTGTTCCATCCAACTATATAACCTGTTTGAAATTTGGTTGCGAACGGAATTAGTGGTGGGGGTTTGAATATGTCTCGATTCATTCAATTTCGAACTTAAGCATATATTCAACCACTACCGTGGTTGAATGACAACTACTACCGTGGTTGAATGATATATATGTGTGTGTGTGTGTGTGGTGTCTTTGATATGTTCGTGTATATATATGTATACGTATGCATACACACACACACACACACGCATATATATATATATATATATATATATATATATATATATATATATATATATATATATATATTAGCTGTACCCTGCCACGCGTTGCTGTGGCTCAAATTGGCGAATTGGAAAAAGTTCCAAAATGAGAAAAAGCATGTTTCTTATAGGTTTAATTGTGTATGGGTACACAGTTTTTGTTGTTCCATTTTCTTAGCTGATATACATATTTTCTGGTTTGGTGACTCTTGAATATGTAACATAAATTGTCCATGTGAAAAAACAGTCAGTGTGTAACTGCAAGCCACACAATTGTAAAGATTGTTCCCTGTGCTTTGTTGATGGTTATTGCAAACGACAATAAAATTGGAAAGTGCAATTTCCTAAAGTGTAATGATGTATCCAGTGGAATCATAGGAATGCATGGAATGAAGATATATTCATCTGTAAAAAATCCTGTTATGATTGTTGTTTCTATGATATTGTTTGTTAATTTTTTTTTACTGCAAGTCATGTGCCTTTGCAAAGCTTGGATTGGTTTATATTTCACAACATGATAATTAGTACGCAAAATTTCAGTTGCAATACATGCGGTGGCATCCCTGGCAAATATAGCTGTTGGATAATTAACCACTTTATCTGCTTTCACAACAGTGTCGATGGATTTGTATTTGACTACCTCACTTGGAATTTTACATTGAATAATAGCGTGGACGTCTTTGTATTGACCTGCAAGAATAGCTCGTTCACTCAGTCAAGTGGAATTTTTATAATTTGAATATCTGCAAAAACCTTTTAAACTGACTGTTCTTTTGATGTAATAAAATTACAGAAGTTAAAAGTCAAAGAATTTTGCCCTTATCTCTGATTAGCTGGCACTTTTCCGTACCCAATTTCCCACAAGTGATGCAAAAATTTATGTGCGGATCGAACAGTCTGCAACTGGATATGAATATTTTGAGTTAAGTTTAATGTCTTCACATGGCACAAAAAAGTAGAGTATTTGAGGCAAGCATTTATTTCATCTGCTGGTGTTGATTGAAGAATAAAAGGTAACATTTGTCTGAAATCTCCTGCAAGCAATATTACTGCATTCCCAAATGGTCTGACATTGCCACGCAAATCTTGCAAGAGCCCCAAGTGATTTTTTGCGTACCACTGTGCATTCATCCTAAACAATAAGTTTCATTTCTGCAATATTTTTCACCATATTTTTGGAGATGTCGAACATGAGATTTTTGAACAATTGAATGTTTCAAAGTAGAATAAATAATTCTTCTATTTGGCAGCAAGGTCGCAGGTATTCCTCATGCAGCAAGGGCTAAGGCTATGTCATTTTGTCACCGAATGGCTGCCAAAATCAATTTAATTAGAAAGGTTTTACCAGTTACTTCTGGTGCTGTTCAAAGTAGTAGTAATTTATAAATAACCTCTATTCTCACAGTCAGTAAATCAGGTGACTAAAATAGGATTTATCCATGTTTTGACAATGCCTTATTTACTGTAATTAATTTAGGAGACTGAAATAGGATGAGGGATTAGAGATGGACAGATAGAGAGGAAGATATATAGATAGAAAAGAGAAAGTGAGAGGAAAATAGAGAAAGAGGAGATAGAGAGAGATAAAGGGATTGATAGATAGACAGAGAGAGGGGGAGTTAGAAACAGAGAGGGCGAGACAGAGGAAAGGAGAGAGAGATAGAGGGAGTTAGAGAGAGAGAAAGGGGCTCAAAGAGAGATGGAGAGGGTGATATAGAGGGAAAGATAGATTGAGAGAGGGAAAGGGAGAGATGGATACAGAGGAAGAGAGGGGGGAGCGAAACAGAAGGTGAACTACACTTCTGTTTCTCCCCACCTCTCTTCCTCTCTTAATATCTCTCTCGATTTTTTTCTCGTTCAGTAGAGAAGAAATCTTTCGAGACTGAGGAAATTTTAATTTTTTGTTACTATCCAGAGTACCCCCCCTTTTTTGGAGCTAGATTTTCCCCACATTAGAAACCGACCGGGTTATCTGTACTTTCACCTAACAAATTAATAAAAGAAAAAGATATTGTAAAATTTGAATTTAGTGTAAAAATACTATTTTTAAAAATAGCACGATAACATAAGTGCATAAGTGCCACTTTAGGTACTCATTGAGCGTTGAGTTCCATGGCGACTATTTAATGGTTCCTCTCTTAGCCGACCCCTAGCCAAGGCTAATGCATACGCACGTAACATTTTTTTATTTACTGACGTTGGCTTAGTAACTAAACGATTTATTGATAATTTCGTAACCCTTAAACGCATGCCGGAAGATTTAAATTGGTTCATTATTGTTGTAATGAAAAAAAAAAGTTTCATTCAACTCAAAACCAAAAACACATATTAATTATAAATGATTTATTATTCTATTTATTGAAATTTACTAATTTTTAAATAAAAAAGTAAAAAAAAATTACTAATAAATAGTTGCTTATGTGCGCATGTAAAAATGTTTGTAAAAGTGAGAAATTATTTTAATTATTTAAAAAACTTGGTATATATATATATATATATTAGATTAGGTTAACTTTATAATCACCCCAACATCCTCATCTTAAGAACAGCTTCCGGAATAAACACCATTTTTGGTGGGTGGGGGGTGTAAAAATATTTGCAAAATTTAACTGATATTTGTTGTCAGCATACCCACTCGAAAATACTATTAAAAAAAGGAGGGGTCAGTGCCCGTTTCAGAGAAATAGATTTATTTATCAATAAAAGTTGCAGAGAAGTAGATTTATTTATCAATAAAAGTCGTCATTTAAAAAAGAAAATTGTGGAGGTGGACCTAAATGTAAATATTTACTCAAAAAATTATCCGCTCATGTAAATTGAAAATGTCTGTAAAAGTGAGAAAATATCAATACATGGTTTAGTTATTTTTTTTATATTCAAGGAAAGAGTTAAGCCAACATAAGTAAATACATGAATTACAAATGTTTGTAAAAGTGAGAAATTATTAATAAATGTTTAGTAACTTTTTCTTTTAATATTCATAAAGAGTAAAACTTTTTTTCCAATATTCATAAAAAGAGTTAAGCCAACGTAAATAAATAAATGTTTGTAAAAGTGTGAAAGGCAACATAAGTAAATAAATGATAAATGTTACGTGCGGATGCGTTAGCCTTGACTAAGGGGGGCTTAGGGAGCGACCATTAAATAATTCTACTGGTCGCCATGGAACTCAACGCCCAAGGAGTACCCCACTTTATTTTAAATATTTATTTTCCAAAGGACTGTTGGAATAAATCAACAATGAATGAAATGGTGCTTCTACCCTTTATTGCCGAAATTGGAGACGCCATTTTTTTTTCACGCACTTGCTATCCAAATCTAGGGGAGACATCATTATATGGCCGAACGATTGCTTCCGGAAAGGGAAAGAATAAATTTACAAAAATTAACATTTATTAATTCCGGAAACGTTAAATTAAACTAAAATTATCATTTATTACTTCCAGAAACTTGGTAAACCGATATTACTGGAGAAAATGAATCTTGACAATTCAAAAGAATTTTTAAAATTATTTATTTGTTCGAAAAAAAAAAACAACAAAATTAAACTTCCAAAAAGGACTATGAAAAAAAGTAAATAAAGAAAGTGAAAAAGAACATATATCCATAATTGGAAATGTTTTTAATTAATGAGAACGGAAAAGATTTTCATGGAACATTGTTTTTTTTATTTTTTTATTTTTTTTTTTTATTTATTAAAAACAGAAAATTGAAATGACATATTCATAATAGTTTAAACCAAAACATTTATTAGTTTTGTTTGGTTTGTTTATTTTTTCGTTCTTGTGTGTATGTGTGTGTGTGTGTGTGTGTGTGTGTGTGTAAAAGTTTGCGTAAAACATAATTTTAAGAAAACAATTTTGAAATGAAAACAACATTGGACTTTTATAAAATAGTTTTTTTTTCGAACAAATAAATAATTTTAAACATTCTTTTGAATTGTCAAGATTTTTTTTGTTAAATAAATAAATTTCAAGCAATTTTTGCAACAAATAATAAATAGCAAGTTCGTTAATTTTACGACTCGCCCCAGCATATTACAAACACTCTAACCTCCCCATGATAACGGTTTTCGGAATGAACACCCCCAACCTCCTCATGTTACGAACGGCTTTCGAGGTTTGTGGAAGAGCGTGTTTAATTTGAAAGCCGTTTTTAACATGAGGAGGTTAGGGTGTTTATAATACGCTGAGGCATGTCGTAAAAATGAAACAGTTTAGAAAAAGTTAAAACAAACTTTATGTAAACAATGGCGTGAAAGAAACTAAACAATAAAGAAATTTAAAATTTAAAAAATTGGTAAGATATATAAATGTATTTAAATTTAAAAAATATTGGATTTTTTGTGCTAATGCAGAGAGTGTTCCGCGCTATTTTTAAAATCGTATTTCCACATTTAATTAAAGTTTTATGATATGTTTCATTTATTCAATTGTAAGGTTAAAGTACAGAATAGGTATAAACCACCCTCCTTTCCCCATGTTAAGAATGGCCTTTTAAATAATAGCGTTATTATTTCAGCAAGGATCACTCTCTGTATGAGTACCCTTTTTCTTTTTCTTTTTTTTTTTTACTTATCTTGTAATTCAGGAGTAGTTGAAACGGAAGTTACCGGAAATAAAACCGGGCAGTCTCGCAGAAACGACTTACGAAAAATATTTATATTTTAATTAATATTTTTATAATTCGCAATGTTAAATTATTTTAATAACATGCAAACATTCATTGACTTTACAGATAGATTTTCTGAAAATTTCAATTAAATTGGTAATGTAGAAATATGGTTTTATCGATGTTGAACGAACCACAAATTACATTTATATATATATATATATATATATATATATATATATATATATATATAAGTATATGTATAAGTGTTTAAATATACATATATATATATATATATATATATATATATAGTTTTAAAAATATATATGGCAATTAAACTACACAGAATATTTCGCGTTTCATCCACGCAAGAATTCGTCAGGCTTACAATATATATATATATATATATATATATATATATATATGTATATCTATCTATCTCTCTCTCTCTCTCTCTCTCTCTCTCTCTCTCTCTCTCTCTCTATATATATATATATATATATATATATATATATATATATATATATATATATGCGTTCTATTACACGTCCAGCGATTTAAAAATTGCCGAACGAAATCATTTCAAGTGTTTAGAGGAAAGCAGAAAGCAAATAGCAAACCGAATAATCTTCTACCGGAAAGAAAACATCCACTGTAGTTCTATAATGAGGCATTTTCTTTCTTTCTTTTCGTTTTTCTATAAATATTGATACGTTTTCTATCTTTTTTTATAAACTTTCTTCTTTGTTTTCTTAAAGTTCACCGATTTAAACTTTATTTTATATAAATCTGAATATTCACAAAACATTTTTTTCTGTAACTTTTTACCGAGGGTGTACACCCGTGTACAGTATAATTCTA
The DNA here is from genome assembly GCF_053919585.1 of Euprymna scolopes. Taxonomy (NCBI): domain Eukaryota; kingdom Metazoa; phylum Mollusca; class Cephalopoda; order Sepiida; family Sepiolidae; genus Euprymna; species Euprymna scolopes. The sequence continues at coordinate 99,125,548 of NC_136502.1, forward strand.
AATATAGACCTTATTTTATATAAATATAAATATTAGTGCTAACATTGGCGAAAGATATTTTTTCTGTCACATTTTACAGGCGAGGATAAACGCTAAATATAGAATTAATCAATCTATTATTTTGAATAATGATTTTTTTTCCAAATTTGGAAGATGATTTGCGTTTAATGAACGAATTGTGAAACTGGTAATCTGTGACGTCATTCAGTCGTGGACAAAAAGAAATGAACACCAGATGCAGTGATGAGTATCATTCCAAATGCTCCTCCAATAATGACCTTGTGTCATCTTGATTTATCATTAGATTATTTGTTTTTTGTTTTAAACTAACAATTTGATAACATTGGCACAGGCGTGCACGTGTGTGCGTGCAGGTGCGTGCTTATGTAACCTGCGCGCGTGTGCGTCAAGTCGAATAAAATCATGAAAAATATTGGAAATCAATCGAACACCAAGTAATTAACGAAACTTTTTTTTAACTCGTGTATTTTTGGATTTTTGTTTTTATACAAAGACTGGCAGGGAGATCTGGCGTTGCTCGGGATTGAATGATTATCAACTATTGTTCCACTCTCACACACCTTTAATTGCCATTGAAGTTAGTGAAATCGCCCATTCTTAATCAAATCGATTGTATTGCCTGCTCTAGTTCGGGACTTTCGGCAGTATACCGGGAGGAATCTTAAGACTCCCCGCCCCCGTACTGATTTAATCCACAATACACTGTAGTCTAGTTGAGAGCCTACTGTTAATTCTATAAAATTATTTGTAAATAATGGCTTGATCTAAAATTTAAAATGCAAAAGTCAAGTATCATGGTCAATTGTGGTCTAAGCAGAAACATTCATTTCGAACGCGCCTCTGTCTTATTAAAGAACCAACTGTTGATTTTATGAAATTAATTTTTTTACAAAATATTGAATTAAAGTTAAATGTCAAAAAGTCAAGTATCATGCTTTAATTGTGCTCTGAAGGAAAACATTCATTTCGATTGCGCCCCTGTCTTATAAAAGAATTTACAGTTGATTTTATAGGCTAGGCTTTTGTGCCTGTGCGGAGATAAAACTTTTCAAATACACGTGTGATGTGGGGTTGTATAAAAGTGTTAACTTTGGTCCAAATCGAACTTCCTTTCTTTAATCGGATTTTTTTCGATTATCAGTTTCCGCATTCTGATGCAAATCCTACGCAAGAACACTCCTAGACACATCAAGTACCTTCATGTGAAATTTTATAAACATCGGTCTAGCAGTTTCCGAGTCCACAGGGGACATTCTCTTTCTCACACACACAAACGCACACAGATAAGTTTCTTTAATAATAGATAGATAGATAGATAGATAGATACGAGGGGCGTGCAATAAGTAATGCCCCTGACCCACTTCCCATAGTAGTAGAGCAATGAAACTTGGCACAGTTATTAGTCTTTCTCTACATAGAAACCACCCAGAGTTATGCGTTTCTCCCATCGTTTGATGCAGCTCTAGAGACCGTTTTTGTAGAACACCCCAGGTTGGTCCTCCAACCACGACGTGACTTCAGAAATCAAGGCTGCATCATCTGGGAAACGCTTTCCTTTCAAAAACAACTTCATGGCTGAGAAGAGGTGAAAGTCAGAGCGTGCAAGGTCAGGACAGTAGGGAGGATGGGGAAGGATTTCATAACCACACGCCCGTGCTTCTGATCTGGCGACATGCGAGTTGTGGACCGGAGCGTTATCCTGCAGGAGGAGGGTACCTTTGCTGATCTTGCCTCGCCTCTTGATTTTGATAGCTTCCCTTAATTTCCTCAAAAGTGAAGCATAATAGGCTCCTGTAATTGTGGTACCCTTTGCCAGGAAATCTGTCATCACTACTCCGTCCTGGTCCCAGAAGTCTGTGAGCATGACCTTGCCAGCGGAGGGCTACACCCTTGCCTTCTTTGGAGGTGGTGAGTCCAAGTGCTTCCACTGCATTGACTGGGCTTGGTCTCTGGATCATAGTTATGGACCCAGGTTTCATCCTGTGTAATCAATCTTTTGAAAAACTTTGACTCATCTTCTTGGCACATCTCCAAAATCATCCTCGAGCACTCGACGCGTTCTCGCTTCTGAAATGGTGTGAGCAACATGGGAATCCATCTGGCAGACACCTTATGCATATGTAAATGGTCATGAATGATAGTTTCCACAGATCCTGTACTAATCTTGACATCTTGGGCTATTTGGCGAATAGTAATGCGCCGATCTTCCAAAAATGGCAGCCTAAACTTGACGGACAGATGCCTCATCAATGGTAGAAGGGGGGCGACTAGTTCTTGGAGCTGTTTCCACAGACTTCCGGCCATGTTTGAATTCACGATGCCAACGTTTTACAAGGTCATATGATGGGGCATTATCACCATAAGTTTCTTTCATTTCATCAAAAGTCTCCTGTGGTGTACGTCGTTTCAAATACAAAATCCGGATCACTGCTCGACATTCAACAGGCTCCATTTTACACCTGACTCAGTTCAAAAACCTGTAAAACAGAAACCACAATTAGTTCAGAACTGTAATTTGCCACATAATCCTTAGAGATATAAATCATTGCACATGCAAAATTTCAGCTAGATCAGACAACTGGAAGTGGGCCAAGGGAATTATTTATTGCACGTCCTCGTAGATAGATAATTTACATCTTGGTTGTTATATTTACAATGTTTCGACCGATGTAATCTCTTACCTTCTTCAAGGAAAAGTTTTCGAAGTTAAGAATCTTATAGTTAAACTTAAGAATTTTTCTGTCGTTCGGACTAAATGACGAACTATGAAATTTCGAAATGGACCTTTAATTTAATTTAAGGGAGTAGTTTGTTCTTATTCCATGCAATAATTGCAGCTACGTCCCTAGAAATAGGAGTTAGTAAAACTGACGTAGTGATATTGGACAAGAAGGAGAAAGAAGCAACCTTAGCGGAAGTTAGTGTCCGTAATGATGCTGGGTTAAACAGATAAGAGGAAAAAGATAACGAAATACCAAAGTCTTACGTAGAACATTAAAAGAAACTAGAATCTTAGGAAGATATCGATCATTCCAGTAATTTTTAAAGGAATCGGATTCAAGAGAAAGTATTAAAAATCTACCTGGTAAATATACACAGTGAACCGAGTGCAAGAAAAATACAAACAAATCCACAAGGGACGGTTAGAATCTTAAAAAAGATATCCCGGTTAAAAATGTATGAGATAGCAGATGAATGCATGGCGTCCGGTAGGATACCCCATTCCTAGCTAGAACAAAATGATTAGGAAAATCGATAAAAAAGTAAAGGTGTAGTAACGTTGTTATATTACTTTTAAAATGGACCCAAAAGTATATGTAGAAACTCGCAAAAAAAAAAAAAAATGAATCTTTGTCCTGAATGTAAAAGAAAACAAGTTTATTTATTTCGTCCAGTTTCACGCATAAGTCGCCGACATGTATTTACAACACAACACAATATGTTCGCTGTTTCTGTCCCTTTTCTAGTCAGATAGCAGTCCTTTGTTTTCAGCTTGTGTTACAGTAATTCTCCCTAAGACACACAGGTCGGCTGGCTCACTTTCGAAGAGGTAGAAGAGGACGAAGACTCGCGTTCTTGTCAAAAGTACCTTCCTTTTCCTTTTTTTTTTTTCCTTTTCTTTTCTTTTGATATTAATAATTATACATGCATTTCATTTCATGATGTCACGCTTACGCCACGGCTTAAATACTGACGCGAAATTAACTCGGCACCCGAGTCGTCAATGTGCGTACATCTCCGGACTTAGTCATCTAAAGCAAGCGATTACGGTACAGTGTGTTATATATTCGCTGCAGCTAGTCGTCCAATGTGCTTTTGAGTCTTGGATATATACACTTGGCAGCAAAATAAAACACACACATCTGGGTTATAAGTTTTTTTTTTAAATTCTCAATGATAACCTTTCCGATTTTAGCATAAGGGGCTCGATATCAGTGAAGACGGGTGGCAGGGTGTGGTGCGGGTGTTTTTACAGCTTGTCCTCGTTCTTTGACCAACTGTCTGTGTTGTTCGCTTTCTGTTGTCGATTTATATAAACATTCTTTCATTCTGAAATGTTTAACTTTTCCCATTGTCTACTGTCCTATTTCTTTGACCGATATTTCTCTCACATATTTCTGGTCAAATTATACATTTCAACAGACAATGGCGGAAAGCCTCGTATTCCTCGAATGAAATTAATTTGCGTGTGTGCAACTCATTGAATTCCTCTCTTCACAGGGTACCCATTCTAAATATCCAACAAGTGTTATTTATATGTTATTATTATTATCGCTTATAGAAACCATCGATGGAGAGAAGACTGTCATTTAAAAAAGATTGTTTACGAATCTACTATTGAAGTAATGCAATATTTACTAATTTGGTTGTTTGTGTTTGTGCGTGTTACCATATTTTATATACATGTGTGTGCTTCTACGTACCGATCATCTGAATTTAGGTTTACTTCTGGCAGCTTCGTGACTCCCACTTCTCTTATTTTGTTCTTTAGTCCCCACATTCCATGAACAATGTCTTTCACAAAAAAAATGCCAATATTATTGTTTTCTGGGATATAATTAATCCACCTAACCTTATCGTTGGTTAGTTTGGGACATTTAAGTACTATTATTATTAATACATCAAGTCGCTTCATGCCTTGCCTGGAATAATCTCCATAATATATATATATATATATATATATATATATATATATATATATATATATATATATATGTATATATATATATATACACATATATATATATATATACATATATATATATATATATATATATATATATATATATATATATATATATATATATATATATATAATGAGGGTCGTCCCAAAAGCAAAACCTCTTATTTTTTAACTCAAAAACTAACTGAAGATCTACAAAGATGAGAGTTGTACAATTAAAACGGGTGACCTTTTATGCTCCAGATCTGATTTTTCTATATAGTCACCACTAATCTTAATGCCCTTTTGTCAGCCTCTTTTGGTGCCTCGTCTGGAGCGTGTTTTGTGACTCACATCTCTGTAGTCACTCTATAGTTGACGAATTATCTCTTAACTGTGCTGACATCAACTGCATCGACTACGTAAACTTTTTTTTTTTTTACACAGTGATCACCACTTATCAAGGCCCGGAAGCCACTCAGGGATAAGGGTTATTGCAATTACATTACGTTAGTGTGGAGATTTGATGAAGTGTTTACTTAAGGGGGCGGTTCATTAGGAATTTGTTAACGTTGGACTTGAACACATCACAGTTGTAGTCCGGTGGGAAGCAGGCAGACGGAACAGAGTTCCACAGGCGTGCAGTTCTAAGAAAAAAGCTTTGTTCATGGAATCCACGTTTTGATTTAGGCACAGATAAAGGGTGGGGGAAATTTTTCACAGTGGATTCAGCTAGACGGGTGTTTTTCGTGAAAGATTGGCGAGGGGCGGGGACCAGAGATTGGAGTTCAGACGCCGGTGAATGTTGGTCGATTCAATTTTTAGTGTATCGAGGAATTCGATGAGACACCTCTGCTTTTGATGCAAGTCAATTACAGGGGTTGTTTTCTGAGCCCAACGCTGCCAATATCTGCAACAGAGAAATGAAACTTACAGGTCATGAATGCATAAGTTCAGTAATTATAACAATGCGTCCATTCGAGTGGAATGAAAATATAGGAGGCATTACTTTTGGAACGCCCCTCGTGTAAATATATATATATATATATATAATATATATATATATATATATATATATATATATATATATATATATATATATATATATATATATGTGTGTGTGTGGGTGTGTGTGTGTGTGTGTGTGTGATGCGTGCGTGCGTGCGTGCACGGGCGTGCGTGAGTGTGTGTATATATAAGAAATAAAAGATGAAAATTAAAAGTTAAGATCAATAAGGAAAAGATATAGGAAAATTTTATGCAGAATAATATTTTTCTACTTTGCTTGTTATTTTATGCTTACGCCCCCCCCCCGTCGGTAAACTTTTTCTGTCCTTAGACCTGGATACCGGATTTCTCAATAAAGTCTCTTTATCCTCTTGTATATTTTTATACTATGGGCCAGAGACTAAAATAAGACTTAATTTTTGAGTTGGTGGACATTTTATTCATATGAGAAAATTTCAAGTGTTTCTATGAGTATTTTTCATGCTAATTTCAAATCTCAAGAGATCTCCAGGCTAAATGTGCGCACTGCTTCAGAAAAAGGGAGAGAATACAGGGTGTGTCATTTACGGAAAAAGTCCATTTTCATGGTTCACTTTATGTAAAGTGAAATTTAGTAGTAAGTGTATCAACAAGAAGTTGATATGTCTATTCTCTTATATAATGTGTTTATTTGTTTTTAAAACTAACAAAAACAATAAAAAATAAACAAATAAATAAATTAAATAAACATGAATATACATAAACGATCACACATATATGTATATATATATATATGTATATGTGCATATATGTATGTACACATATGTATATTTATATATAAACTAAAAAAAAAAAAAAAAGAAAAGAAAATATCTGCCTTAAACCACTAACCTAGTTTTAAAACAGATCCTTTGTTCGATAAAAGACATGACCATTGGCTGATAGGAAGGGGCGCGGTGGATACTAGAAAGCTGATTGGCTGACTAAATCCTCAATAGAAAAGGACCATATAAAAACGATAAACAACCACAAAATTCGCGCATAAGCATGAGGAATCCTAGAGTGAATGAAACGCCGAATATTCAGTGTAGCTTAATCGCCATATATATTTTATAAATTACTATATATATATATATATATATATATATATATATATATATATATATATATATATATTATGATGGACTCTCCCGTCGATTTCGACGTATGAGGTTCGGACAACCCATATTTCTAAAACTCATTTATGCTTTTGCCTCTGATGACTTTTTAGTCCAGCAAGGGACTTGCAGACAAGGCCACAAATAGAACATGAATGTGGATTTAACGCTGCAGATATTGGTGCGGCTGCTAGTCGTTTTGATCTTACTCTGTTTCCTTTCAGTTGCCTTAAGCTTTCAGATTGAATTGAAGGTCCCCAGAGGTTTCAATATATATATATATATATATATATATATATATATATATATATATATATATATATATATATATATATATTAGTCCTCGCGCGAAAGAGCAGGACACAAAATGTTTTAAATAATAATAATAATAATAATAGAATAACAATAACAAAAACTTTCGCTGGCGAGGACTACTATTAACCGTAACAAGTTATACAGTCCTTTTGAAATTTTCATCTCTATTTTTCTCGTTATGTACTGAATATTTTTTAATGAAACCTATGTGAAATATGTTCCTTATTAAATTTTAAAGATTTTCTATTGTGAAAGCAATTTTTAAAAAAATTTAATCTAAAAAAATTATTTTAAAGTTTTTGTTTAAAAAGTTCAGATTTTCTCATTATGCAGACCTTTATTACAAAGAGGGGGTAGCAAAAAATGAACTGTGGTGTGAGGAGAAATACAAACTGAAATAAAATGAAGGAGAGATTTAAAATATAATCTTAAAAAGATAAGATACAAGTTAGAAAAGAATTTCATCCAAGGAATGAAAATTGTTAAACAAAATGTTTTTACTATACGCTTTAAAAATAAAGGCATAAGATTCAATTTGAAATTTATTTATTTTCAAAGTGCACTTTTATAAATTTTACAAAGTAAGGTATAAAAATTTAATTTAAATTGAATAAAAAAATTATCTTGGTTTATTTTATGTAATGTACATTTTGTTGCACTTTAAAAACATACTCTTTCATCTAACAATTAATAATATAGATATAAAATTTTCAATGATTTTTTTTAAAAAGTGCAACAGAATGTACATTACATAAAATAAATTCAAGGAAATTTTTTGATTCAATTTAAATCAAATTTTTATACGTTACTTTGTAAAATTTATAAAAGTGCACTTTGAAGATAAATAAATTTCAAATTGAATCTTGTACCTTTATTTTTTAAGCCTATAGTAAAAACATTTTGTTTAACAATTTACATGCCTTGGGAGAAATGCTTTTCTAACTTGTGTGTATATATATATATATATATATATATATATATTTAAAGTGATGGTTGTGTAGTTCCAACGAGATAAAAAATGTTTATTTAAAAGAGTGTAGCCATCAACAATTGTGGGTTTTTAGTCTTTTATCATATTTTTATTTTAAAATATTTTAAATAAATATTTTAAAATAAAAATATGATAAAAGGCTAAAAAGCCCACAAGTGTTGATGGCTACACTCTTTTAAATATATATATATATATATATATATATATATATATATATATATATATATATATATATATATATAATAAAAATGACAATTAAATTACCAAAATGATCCAAGATGGTAAAATTAAAGGGTAGGAATTAGCAAAATTCAGGATCGGATTTTGCATACAAAAGTATTTGATGAAACAACAAGTAAGTCTTGATAACAAAAAAGTGAAGCAGAGGGAATATCGTGAAGAAAAAGGTGATTACACGTGAATGGATAGTCTGGTGGAAGATAAATAATCCAGTGACGGTAAAATCCAAATATATAACTTCAAGAAAGTTAATTGAATTTCCATTTGCACACATAAAATCTTTTGCTAATTCCTACCCTCTGATGAGAAGGAAAGTATTTCTTCGAAACTCCGCGGATTAAGGACTATGCACTTATCAAGTGTTTCCTTTTCAGATTAAATATGTTTTTAACTTTTTTCAAAGTGTTTGTTAACATGTTTTATTAACTGTTTGCTCATATATATATATATATATATATATATATATATATATATATATATATATATATACATATATGAAATAAAATGTAGGTGAAAGGACCTGAATACTCAACGTTTCGCCCGATTTATGCGGACTTTTTCAAGAGGGATGGTCATTAACGAGAGAGTCGGAAAATTTGGGGCTATATATAATGAAGGGGGATAGCAGCGTTTTTTCCTTATGTAAATAAGATGTCTATATACATATATACATTTTATGAGAGAAAATAAATTAGAGTAAACTAGCGTAGTTGATTACGTCTAAAAGTTAAAATATCGTAGAGATGTAAAAGATTGCGTCTGGAAATATAACCTTGATAGATTAAGGAAATATATATATATATACTAGCTGTACCCTGCCACGTCTTGCAGTGGCTCAATTTGATGTAATGAAAAAATCCAATAAAAAGAGAAAATGCATGTTTTCTATATTCTTAGTCCAGCAATTAACTCCAAAAAGTGAAAAAAAAAAAAAAGGCGAAAAAAAAAAAAAATGCCACTCTTGCAGAATTGGATCCGGATCCTCGGGAGTTTCCGTCAATCATGGCTTAGGATCGACCAACAATCAATGGATTAAGCCGAACGGTGCTAAAATGTTGAAACGCTAAATCGAGTTTTTTTTTGTTTTGTTTTTTTGTATTAAAAGATGTGAGTTTTTAATTAATACTTGGGTGGGAGGGGGGTTACTATACACAGATTCAAAAAAGTTGCCCAAAAATAAATAAATGAAAGCAAAGGTAAGGCAAGTAACGTTTCTACCTAACTAGATATTTTTTTAGTGTTTTTATTTAATGTAAAATGTTGAATCGGCTCGAAAAACACACAGTGTTTATCGATGTATTTGAAAAAGACAAATGGTTGCAGACTCTGTTGAATATGTTAAGTTTGGGAAAATAAATTAAAAGCTAAAAAAACTACACAAAACAGTGTCAGAAACCCACAGAATATATGTTACCGTGACATGGGCTGATATATTCGGTGGGTTTCGGACAGTATTCTGTATAGTTTTTTAGTTTTAACACATTTTCCCAAATTTGTATTTTTCAAATACACCGATAAACACTGTTTTTCGAGCCGACTAAACGTTGCATTAAATAAAACGGGTTTGTATTACTAACTTACTTACTTTGGTACAGTGGTAACGTCACCAGCTTTAAATGCTGCAGTTTTGGTTTCGATTCTAGCTGATAGCATCCAAATACTTTTTTTACTTTTGAAATCACGATTCTATGATAATGTATAGAAAATATGGACAAATTAAAATATCATATTTAAGTGCATTTTACGACTGGCCACCCCCCTCCCCGCTACTCTAATTTATAAAACTCACTATGTCTGTCTGCCTCCATATTTTCAAACTCTATCTCTCCTGAAACTAAAAGTCGCAGAGCGGCGCTAGGGAGTCTCACATGATTGAAAAAAAAAACAAACAAACAAACAAACATTGTACACCCTTAAAATTTCGGCGATGGAAGGGAGATAATCCCATGTCGATCTTTATTAGAGTTACTCCCCCTTTATAAACCAATTGTTTTCACAAATATGAAACAATAACCATGAAATAGAGACTAACTCAAAGAATACGAAAATAACTACAGAGCCAATAACTTTTCTCTTTTCTTTTCCAAACAACAACCAACAAGGGCCAATCTGACCGAAACGTTGCACAAATAACAAATATACGGCATAATCACGTTGACACACCAGTTCCCGCTGGATCACCGAAGTTAAGCAACGTTGAACCTGGCTAGAACTAAATGGGTGACTAATTGGGACTTTCATGTGCTGTATGTGCTCTCCGCTTATCTCTGCATTGGTTCCAGTCGTCCTGGTCTTCTCCTTGCCACTGGACTTAAACAGTGTCGATTCAGGAGAGGTGTGGTCGGATATTGCGCAATTCTTGCCTCACAATAACACGTGCTACTGTCACTAAGGGGTATCCTTTGTCTTTTAATACTGAGTGGAAGCATGGATGGGACAAACAACAGTCAAGATGAGAATAATAGTCCGACCAATGCAAGTGATATAAATTTTAATTTTATTTACACTCGACTTGTAATTCCATCGACGAATTCAAGAAGTATCGATTTTTCCAAAAGTCATACCTCCTATTTTTTTTTATTCCATCCGAATGGATCAAAAGGAATTGCAAATTGCATTGTTATGACGACTGAACTTATTCATTAATGACCTGAAACTCTGTTGCAGATAATGACAGTGTGAAGAAAGCAACCCTTGTCATGGACGTGCGTCAGAAATAGAGATGCGTCATTGAATTCCTCCATATGAAAAATTGAACCGATCAACATTCAACGGTGCCTGTTGAACGTTTACGAAGACGAAGCAGTTGATGTAAGCACAGTTAGGAGATAGGTTCATCGATTTCAGAGCGGCGACACAGATGTGAGATGTAAAGCGTGCTCCGGACTTTTACAACAGACGCATCAAAAGAAGCAAAAGTGGACGGAGAATGGTAATGACTATGTAAATCAATAAATTTCGTTGTAATAATGTCACTTCCATCTTCGTGTCTCCTCAACGTTTTGAGTTACTGTTAAAACGATCCTCATAATTACATTGTCAGAGTCGTATAAGAAAATAGTGACACTTCTCACCGACAAAATTGTAGAGACTTGTAAAGAAAAGAAAATATTGACACAGATTTTTTAGGTGGAAGAAAAAAAAATTATTTTGTTCGGTTTTACACGCAAGTCGCCGACACGTATTTACAACTCGACACAATATGTCCTCGTTTGCTTTCCTTTTCCTTGGCATATTATAACTAAGCGTAATTTATGACCGGGCAACAGAAAATACACTTAAATAATATATTTTAATTCATGCAGATTTCGTATTTACTATTAGCCAATACTCTATTGATTATTATATTGTACCTAATATATAGAAGTACTTTCTAAAGTTTAAAAATATATGATTTGAGAGCCATCAGCTAGAATCGAAATGAGGACATATAGCTCTCCGCCTTATCCGTTATTATCTGAGCTAAGTAACATGCATATCCAAAACTTAAAAATTAACATACTTAAACGTATAAATGTATTATGTATACATACGTAGAAGATACACGTTGAATTGACGTATGCTGCCAAGATCCATGTTTTTTTCAATTTTGATCTCTTAGCAGCTATTTTTACCGGCTAAAAACCAAATCGAAATTTCCACAGGCCCAAACTCCCTTATATATATATCAGTCTGTAGACTAAAAATTGACAGAGTAATTTGGTAGAAACAGTTCCTCACACAGACAAACAGACAGACAAAGTCACAAAATAATCCGCATTAAAACTTAATTATTTTTTTTCATAAAATAATAAATAAAATGTTATTCTTTCACTGTTTTGAATTTGGTTTTGGTATAATAAAAATATTACTCTATAAAATATTTATTTATTTATTTTTTTTAGAAAAATAATTTATTTTTTTTTATCTGACACCGTTTGCTGCGGACTTTGAGTCGCCTGTTCTTCTGATTCACAAAACTGCCCGAGCACCCCCCCCATCGAATTCCTCGATAGAAAGGCCGGATACAGTTAACAATAAACTCTCGCTCAAATAAAGAAGGTAATGCCTGGGAGGGTCGACCCCCCCTAGGCCTAAAAAAAGCCATCATCCTGATATACATCAATGATCTCCCAAAACACATACTTAAATCATTCTTTGACATCTATGCTGATGACACAACCATCTATGGCAACACATCAAAGACCGTAAATGACAAAGTTCGGTTATCTTTCAGATGCAAGGTTCCTTGTTTACTTGCGATTGTAACGATGTAAGATTCCGTTGTACGGAAGACCAAATCGGCCATAATTTAAATATTTAAATTTATTTACTGAATTTAAATATTTAAATTGATATACTGTTTAAATGATAATATACGTCTACGATGTTTTTATTGGCGCTTTTCTTCGTATTTTTTAATAACATTTTTTTGCAACATTTACAAGTTTTTTTTTACAAATACTTTTTTAATACTGTAATAGTAAAATTATTTTAGTAAAATTCTATATTGGATACGTTTTTTTTATGAAGTTTAAGTAAAAAAAGTTCACATTTTTATTATTAAAAATACATTTAATGAAAACACTCATTATAAAATGTTCACGTTGTTTAATTAAAAGTTCTCTATTTTAATCTAATAGTTTTATAATTTTGTTATTTTGTTACAAATTTCTAATAAAGATTATTTTAATTTTAACGGTAATTTGGTTTTCATTATAAACTCCGTCATGTTAAAGGCTTGAAAATCACTTTAAATCAATTTTAATATTAAAAAAAAAAAGAGAAATCAACAGGAAAAAAATCTCGTGTGAAAACATTACGAGATACTTTTTCCGTATAATTAATAAATGTATCTTTATTTTACTATTACAGTATTAAAAAAATTATTTGTAAAAAGAACTTGTAAATGGTGCAAAAAAATGTTATTAAAAATACGAAGAAAAGCGCCAATAAAAACATCATAGACATTTTGGCCGATTTGGTCTTCCGTACAACGGAATCTTACATCGTTAAAACCGCAAGTAAACAATGAACCTTGCATCTGAAAGATAACCCAAAGTTCTCTCAGATTCTCTTTCCTCTGATCTTGAGCGCGTGGTACAGTGGGGGAGGAGGTGGCTGGTTACTTTTAATGCATCTAAAACCAAGCTCCTATCTTTACATCATCAACGATCTGATCCCCATCTGACATCAATTGATATGGGTGACTCTCGTCTAGGGGAAGCTCCATGTTTTGATAAGCTTCTTGGCTTGCCCTTCACCCCTGACCTGAAATGGAATACGTACATCAAGTCAGTAGGATCCTTCTACTGCTCCAGAAGATATCTCATCCCTGATGCAATTCTCTATATGTATAAAAGCCAAGTACGTCCAAGGATGGAGTACTGCTGCCACATCTGGGCAGGAGCTGCTAAAAACAGCCTATCATGCCTTGACAGAGTACAAAATAGGCTTCGTGGCCTAGTGAGTGATGCCCTTTTCTCTTCCCTGCAACCTCTCTCCTACAGGAGAGACGTTGCGAGCCTGTCTTTGTTTTATCGTTACTACCATGGCAAGTGCTCGTCTGAACTCTAATCTCTGGTCCCCCTTCACCAATCTTTCACGATAAACACCCGCCTAGCTGAAACCACTGTCAAAATTTTTCCCCACTCCTTATCTGTGCACAAAATCAAAACGTAGATTCCATGAACAAAGCTTCTTTCTTAGAACTGCACGCCTGTGGAACTCTGTTCCGGTTGCCTGTTTCCCACCTGACTACAACCTGGATGTCTTCAAGTCCAATGTGAACCAATTCTTGATGAACCGCCTCCTTAAGTAAGACACTTTATCAAATCTCCAATACTAACGTACTGTACACACAATAACCCTTATCCCCGAGTGGCTTCCGGACCTTAATAAGTGGTGACTTCCTTGTAAAAAAAAAAAAAAAAATCATGCCCCATTCAAACACAAACGGAGTCTCCAGAATCTAGCCCGCCCTCACATGCGTAAGAATGTGCCAAAGAATGGAAACATTCCGATGGACAGGTGGATTACCGTATTTGAGTCCTAGTGGGGAAAAACTCAATAAAAATGAATAAATACCCCCACCCTAAAAAAAACAAAAACAAAAAAAACAAGCAGAAAACAAAACAAAAAAACAGACATACAAAAAGGCATTACTGGTAATAGAGTATAACGCATGTATAAACGTTAATACGTCCGTCAAAAACGTGCACGCCAATTTCGACGTACGTGGAATTCATCAGCGCGGTGTGTTAACGAACATTAAGTTGCGTCAAGTTTTGAAGGGGTAGGGAGAGGAGACAAGTCTGCTTGTTACAACTAAACATTCGACAACACTTCTTTTGAGTTCAGGTGGGAGAAGGAGGAGGGAAGAAAGAGGAGGAGGAAGAGGAGGAGGGGGCGCATTATCCACTTTAGGAGGGCCTGTGTAAAATAGTTATTTAATTGATTTAATTTGTATCTGCTACGTAATAGTGAATTTTCTTTTCTTTTCTTTTCTTCCACCCCCTCACTTTCTTTTAACCATTTGTTTTTACTTTCTTTTTGTTTCACGCCCTTTTTCTTTTTCATTCGCATTTTCTTTTCTTTCGACTGTTTATTTCTTGGCTTTCTTTTCTTTTTCTTCTTTCTTTCCTTATTCTCTTACCGTTTTACCTCTTTCTTTTTCCTTTCATTCCTCCTCTATTTCCCCCTCTTTTTCCTCATTTTCTTCCTCTCTTTTTTGTCTCTTTCACTCATTCGTTTACCCTTCTTCTTCTTCTTCTTCTTCTTCTTCTTCTTCTTCTTCTTCTTCTTCTTCTTCGTCGTCGTCGTCGTCGTCGTCGTTACGAGTTTCCTTTCATTTTTCTCGCTTCCGTTATCTTTCTTTCCCATTCTCTGTACGCATTTATTTTTCTCCTTTTGTTTTTCTTTCACATTCTTTTCTTTTTTTTCCGTTCTAGTGGTTAACGACACGGACTGTCCAGTGCGTTCCAGAAAAAAAAAAACAAATCACTTTCACTTAGCATGTTGGCAACCATAGCGTGCCCCCCCCCCGCCACCGTTATCCCGTTTTTCTAGAAAGAATTATAACTAGGAAAAAATATCGGGGAAACCAATGCCAACAATAAAATCTTCGGATACATAGAATGATGATAATCTTCAGTTTTAACTTCTCTCCCAGTTCCCTCTTTATTTTATCTCAATTTGTTACCTTTTTTATTTTCTTTCTTTTCACTGCGCACCTGTTTTCTCTCTCCCGCCTTTTATTTGCTACATATTTCATCATACGGCATAATCACGTTGACACACCGATTCTCGTCAGATCATCGAAGTTAAGCAATGTTGAGCCTGGTTAGTACCAGATGGGTGACCATTTGGGAATTCTAGGCGCTGTGTATGCTCTCCGCTTATCTCGGCATTTGTTTCCAGTCGTCCTGTACATACACTTCACTTGCCACTGGTATTTAACAATGTCAACTCAGGAGATGTGTTGTTAGAGATTGCGCATCTCCTGCCACAAAAATTTCACGTAAAGGCACCCATTCGTGGAGATCCATAGTCTGTCAAAGACTTAAGGAGCCTATATATATATATATATATATATATATATATATATATATATATATATATATATAGATATATATATATATATTTCATTCATTCTTCTTTTCTTCTTAATAATAATAATAATAATAATAATAATAATAATAATAATAATAATAACAACAACAACTCCCCGCCTCCTTCGATGTCATTTGCAAATTAATTTGCGTTATCGCAACAATTCTTTACCACTCTTGTTGATAGCGACTATTGGTCTTCAAATTCTACGCTATCAACGAGAAATAGATAGTAAACTGTTGTTACGATAACGCAAATTAATTTGCAACTGGTATCGAAAGAGATGGAGAGTACTGGAAATCTGGAGAGACTTGTTGTCACTCAGACTCCAGGGAACACCAGAAGTTGTTCTCAAGGAGACAATTCTGTGATGGTCTGTGTGAAAACTCCTAATGAGTTGTTAATAATAATAATAATAATAATAATAATAATAAAAACAAACAGATCCATCAAATCTAACTACACCAGATTGAGACCGATCCGCACAAAGTGATATATATATATATATATATATATATATATATATATATATATATATATATATATATATATATATATATATATATATACATACGGGCGGACAAGAAAGATCGTCATAACATTATTATTGAACTGCGCTTCTATTTACGCCTTCAGACACGCTTTTCCCGCCAACGAAAACACCTTTTTCGGGCACACACAATGCTACGTACTGATTAATGTCAGTAGGGTCCCCACAAAGTGCTTTGCGGCTTTTCAGTCGACCCCTTAAAAAATAAATGCACACTACACAACTCTAGTAATTACCAGTGCTACCCTGACCTGACATAAGCATCCTTGCCGTCTCTCTTTTTTTCTCAGGTGTTTTTCTAGGAAAATAACACTTTGCTACCGCAAGCGAAAGAACTCTGTTCTTTCTTTTTATTTTCTTCTATTTTTTTTCTTGTTTTTAATGTAGCTTTCTTTCCTTTTTTGTTGCTTGTTTGCTTGTGTTTAACCTCGCGCGCGATGTCATCTGAAAATAGAGAGAGATAGAGAGAGAGAGAGAGAGAGAGAGAGAGAGAGAAAGTGTGTGTGAGAGAGAGAGAGAGAGAGAGAGAGAGAGAGAGAGAGAGAGAGAGAGAGAGAGAGAGAGAGAGAGAGAGATCAACGCCCGTCGCCAGCACGCCCTCCCGCCCGCCTCTATTGTGCTTTGCTGCGCGGTGGTTCACATGTACTGCAAAAAGTTGCCAATGTCGAAATGACATCAACCTCTCTCTCTCTTCCCCTCCTCCACCCATCTCCCATTTCCCAGCATATACGCGCGAGCGGGGAAGCGTTTTGCGCTTTTAAAAGTACGGAGAGGCTATATCGACTATCGAGCCCATGTCACGCTCTCTCCCGCCGCCGACACCCGTTTCCTCCCCACTCTCTGACTCTCCCTCCATCACCGCCCGCCTCTCCTTCTCTATTGCACCTTTTCAACTTTCTGCCTACCGCACTCACTATATATATATATATATATATATATATATATATATATATATATATATATATATATATATATATATATATATATATACTAGCAAAGATACCAGCGCATCGCGCTGGACTTTTCTGCACACTTAAGGTACGCGATTTGTGGGCACCTTTCCTGTAAATGGATGTTGTAAGAGTGAAGTAAATTTCAATTCGATGCTAAAATCTTATCTAACACATTGAATACTGAAAACATACCACAATCAGATCATATCAGTTTTTCATCATATCCTTTTGTAGAACTTTTCAGTGAAGAGCCTCGTGGTAAACTACATTTCTGCTTCTTTGATTTGGAGTCAGAAAGTAGAGTTTTTCTGAACTTCCTGTCCTGATGGAGGTAGAACATACCGTGACTGAAGCAGTCTGATGTCAGGTCTACGCCAATGGTTTTAAACGTCTGACCTTGACTTTTATTTATGCTCATTGCAAAACATACCTTCACAGGAAACATTTCTAAATAGTAAAATTACAAAAACGCCCCCAACACCCCCCGGCCGCCGCCGACATCCCCCGCCTCAATATAAACAAAATTTTTTTTTTGGAGGGGGGGGGGAGGGATTCAACGTGTGGGTGCTTATGTTAGGTTAAATTATCATAGAAAAGAGATCTCCAACTTTATTGAAACTAACATTTCTTCAAAAAGTCCCAGGGTCCAGGAGTTCATACCATGCAAACAGTAAATTTGCGACGGGTTAAATTATCAGATTTGGTGTCAGAAGAAAAAACTCGGATTGTGTCAAAAAAACGAAAATAAATGTCTTTTTTTTTTAATCATAAAAATAACTATTTGTCCAATCATGAGATGGGGTCATTTTTTTTTTTTTTTGCTCGTTTGGCTATGGTGTTTTTTTTAGTAAATGCACGGGCGGCCATCTTGCTTGCCAAACTGTAGTGACTACGTTGGATACTGAATGTCTTCAAATATGAATAACTACTCGTTTGCGCAAGAAATAAATGCAATATTCGTTCTCAGCGTCTCCCAAACCCTATTCAAGTCGACAATTCAAAGATGAATGCCGAGGGGTCGGTAAACTAAAAAAAATACCGATTTATGGTAATAATTATACCATAGCGATGTATGTGATATCATATATGGTAAAAAATTATATTTTATATTAAATCTATATAACTATAAAACTCAAATGACCTTGTAACGAGTATTGTAACCCAACATCCGGTTTACGACTTCCGGTTGCACATGCGTTCATAAGCATAAACCTATAACAGCGTAAACAAATAAACATAAATCGCTACTTTTGCAAAATTTGACCTGCGCACAAAAATATTAACGCTATTATTTAGAAATTATTATTTAACATGGGAAGGATAGAGATGTTTTGCAACTATTCTTTATTACAACTATACTGTCACAATTTTCTTACAAATAAATCAACTTTAACCCGTTGACAACATATTGTTTTATTGTGTACGTTTTCAGCGTCCCAATTGTTTTTTTCCGCGTTTAAATTAAAAGATACATCAAAATTTGAATTTAACTTTAAGTATTATGCTATCTGTTCAGTGCACATTTACCTATAAGTATGGAAACAAACAACTTATCGTTCAATGGCTGTAATATTTTTTTAACAAAAATAAACAATTATAAACAGAACGATGAATTATATCGGCGTAAAACTACTAAATACATTGCCCCCCCCCGGATAGCTCAACAATAACAAATAAAAAACGTTGGTACTCATGCAGAGAGTGATCCTGACGTAACTAAGCGCACGCCCGGCTTTCTCCAGAACATGACGTCAACAGCCGGAGTAAGCTGAGTGTCGCCGAGAAAATTAAGCCGTCTGACGAAAAATAAAGCTGAACCAATGACAATGTAGCGCGATGGTTTTCAACGCGACACGCGTTCGCGCGAGTTGAAAATTCAAAGTAGCAGACGCAATTTGGAAGAGGAAGAAAATAAAACCAATTAGTAAAAAAAAAACAACAAAAAACACCATTTCGTACTTTAACGTCAGACCCCCCCCCCCCAAAAAAAAATATGAATTTTACAGACTTAAGTGAGCAGTTGGAAACACCAACTGGAGTCCTACAGAAAAAAATTTACTGGCAAGGACGAAAAATTGTGCATCATGTGGACAAGGAAAGGTAAGCGATGGCTATGCCTGGAGGTGTCAGGCTACCACATGCCGAAACTTTACATCATGCGGACCGGTACCTTTTTTTTTGCCAAGTCTAGGCCTACAATTGCCATTGTGGGCGTTTGAGTGAGCAACACAGAAAGACCTCCAGCGCGAATGCGGAATACAATTTACGCACACGCACCATTAATAAAACAATGGTCTGAGGAAACAACAACAACAATATCTGTTTTAATATGAAAAAAAAAAAAGAAAAAAAATCTATCCCACCCAGTTTTGTTTCAATTTATTTAGTTTTCAGGTTTTTCCTTGAGAAAATAGAAAAGAAAGAAAAAAAAATAAATAAAAATAATACCCCAAAAAATAAAGACAATTTTTTTTTCAATTTATCTTGACCCCCCCCCACAAAAAAAACTTTACAAAAAAAAAAGTTTTTATTTGACTTACCTTTGAACCTTTTCTCCAACAAAAAAATAGGTCAATGTCTTCTTTCCAACTCCTCAAATTTTTTTTTTTAATATTGCGGTGGTGCTGAAAACGAATATCACATTTAAATTTGGGGTTGATAAAGAGTTTTCATGACATGAAGAAATTTTTTCAAAATGTGGGGGATCACTTTCCAATATAAATTTAACGTAAAATGAGCACCCACTTTCTGACCACCTAGTAATTTCTTCATATTAAAACAAATTTAACTGATATTCGTTTTCAGCATCTCCGAAAACCGGCGCTGTTTCTTTTTTAATAAGATTCGTTCATTTTTTCATCTAATAATTTAGGACGCTAATTATGCTGTCAGTAAGTTTACAAAAACATACCTTTTTTTATTATACAACTTGTATAGTTGTTAATAGGTGCTTCAGCAGTTAAATATTTCACAAAAATTCTGTTTACATTAGGGGGCTTTGGAGCCCGCTAATGTACACAGAATATATGTGAAATATTAAACGATTCTGCTTTAATGGTTTAATGGTTAATGTCGGCACGTTACTTACGGAAAAATGGTTAATTAAACTACAGAAGCACATGTTAAAAACTATACAAGTTCTATAATTGAATACCCACCTCCAAAAAAAAAAAAAAATGCTCATCTAAGCTTATTGACGGCATTATTAGCGTCCTTACTTATAAAAAAAAACGAACGAATTTCTTTGCAAAAAAAAAAACAAAAACAAAAAAACAGCGCCGGTTTTCGGGGGTCTTAAAAACGAATATCACAGTTAAATTTGTTTTATGATATGAAGAAATTATTAGGTGGCCAGAAAGTGGGTGCTCATTTTACGTTAAATTTATATAGGACTGATCCCCCACTTTTGGAAAATTCATATCATGTCCCAAATTTAAATGTGATATTCGTTTTCAGCACCACCGTAAACCTATAAAAGTCGTCATTTTAAAGTTTTTTGAGGAGTTGGAAAGAAACTTGACATTCACCAAAACACCTTTAACATTATTTATTTAAAAAATATATATATAGCAAAAACAAGGGCATAATCTTCGTAAGATCGTGCCCTGTTCCTAAAAAGAAACGTTATTTCTAAAATGTCTAAAATACACGTTATCTCCGCTGTTAAACCGTTTCGTTTGCATTGTAGAGGTCCTGTTGTGTGCTTTGTGGTTGTGTAGCAGTTTATCAAATACGGATTTTATTTTCCGTTCAAACATGATTTCTACTGGGGATCCCGCATCTAGACGCCTTTTTTAATGGCCTTTTAAGTGTATCGACGAAGCGTTCGGCCTGGCCGTTGCTTCTGGCATGGTACTGGGGTGTCGTAATATGCTTGACTTAATACGTCTCGCAGAATTCTCTGAACTCTGTCGAGGTGAACTGTGTAGCGTTGTCGCTAACCAAACAGTCTACAACCCCAAACCGAGCAAACAATTCCAATAAAAAATTTGTCGTTGTTGTCGTGGTCGTTTTTTTGCATCTTAGTACCTCTGGCCATTAAGAGTAAGAGTCAACTACTATCAGGTAATTAAAATCCTCCACAGGTCCCGCATAATCGATGTGGATCCTCGACCATGGTTGTGCAGCCTTAGACCAAGATTTATATGCTATCGGTGGTGCTTTTGCAGCCAAAGCACAGCCTTTGCACCTGTTCACCATGTCGGTAATATCTTGGTCCATAGCTGGCCAATAAACAAAACTTCTCATTAGACTTTTCATTCTGTTTATTCCTGGATGTCCTATGTGAAAATCCCTGAGAATTCTTTTTTGAAGGGTTTGGGGGATGACAACCCTTTCACCGTATAACAGTATTTCGTCGCAACCAGAAAAAAATGTCTGAACTGTTGTCACCCAGTGCTAATTTCTGGTTCGTGGTTTGAAGGAAATTGTCATTTAGGGATTCTGACTTAATTTCCTGAAGTGTGACCGGCAGTCCGCGGATAATATTGTTTATCATGGTTTTTACATCACTATTAATACGTAGTGCCGCGATTGCTGAATCTTCAAGAGGTTTCATTTTGGCAGGAATCAGTCTCGATAGACCGCCTGCATGGGCTGGTTGTTTTGAGGGGAGAAATTGAATTGTAAAATTATAGTTCAGCAGAATAGTTCCCCATCTAAATAGTCGGTTCGCAGTAAATGCTGGAAGTCCATTTTTTTGATCCAAAAATGGACATCAACGGCTTATGGTCGGTTTGTAGAAAAAATGTCTTCCGTACAAGAACCGGTGGAATTTTGACACTGCAAATATAATTCCTAGGGCCTCTTTCTCGATCTGAGAATAATTCTTTGCCGTTGGCAAGAGAGTTTGTGATGCGAAAGCAATAGGCTGTTTCGAGCCATCCGGCATTCGATGTAGCATGCACGCCCTGAAGCCATGTTGACTAGCGTCGCTAGCTACTATTATGTCCAACTGCGGGTTGAAATCGCTAGGAATAGTTTTGAAGTCAGGATTCTTTTTATTTCTTGGAATGATGTCTGGCAATCTTCTGTCCACTCCCAAGCCTTATCCTTTTTCAGCAATTCATTAACTTGTGCGCGCAATTCGTGCATATTTAGGATGACCCCCTGGTAATAATTTGCCAAACCATAAAAACTCTGCAATTGAGTTATGTTTACTGGTGCCGGCATTTCTTTAATAGCGGTCGCCCTATCTGGGTCTGGGCGTCTGCCATCTTTATTGATTATTTGACCCAGGTATTTAATTGTTTGTAAAAAGAACTCACATTTATCTGCTTTGATCTTAAATCCATAATCTTGTATTTGACTGAATACTTGTCTGATATGTTTTTCATGTTCCTCCCTGCTTTTGCTTGCTATGATAATGTCATCAAGATATGCGATTGCGGTGTTTAAGCCGGACAACATAGTATCCATTACTTGCTGGAATATTGCGGGTGACACCTTGACACCAAACGCGAGTCTTTCGTACCTGTACACACCCCGATGAGTGTTAATACAGAGGAGTTTAGCGCTTTTGTCGTTTACTGGAATCTGTAGGTTAGCGTCGCTTAGGTCGATCTTAGAAAAAAACTTGCCGCCATTTAATTTCGTGAACACTTCTGGACTAGGCAATGGATAGTGAAAATCTTCTAAGGACCCGTTGAGTCCGGTCGCGAAGTCAGCGCAAACGCGAATTTCCTCGGACCTTTTCTTTATGTAAACTGCCAGAGCAGCCCACTCACTATATTCAATTTTAGTTAGTATACCGATGCTTTCTAATCTGTCTAGTTCCTGATTTATTTTGTTCAGGGAAGCGAACTGGACATTACGTTTCTTTTTAAACACCGGTTGTGTGCCAGGTTTCAACTTAAAATCTGCGGCTATTTTTGTACATCTCCCCAGACCAGGAGTAAATACGTTTGTGAATTCTTTTTTAAAACAAGTTATAAGTTTCTCCGTTTCTTCTGGGCGGGTATCTATTTTCTTGCAGAATGTGGATATACGAAAATCCCAGAGACGAAACTCCTCCATTCTGTAAGAACCGAACAGGTTCTCACAATCTTTTAGCACATACAATCTTAGTTTTTTTTGTATTCCCCCGTAAAGTAACGTTTGTAATTAATTCACCTTCAAAATGAATTTTTGTACCATTAACGGCCGTCGCCGTTCTGTTAGTTTTTAACATAGTCGGCTTACGTAATATTTTCCACGTTTTGAGATTTATTATTGAAAGATCCGATCCACTGTCTAATTGGAATTTAGTGGCCTTGCTGAAAATGTTAACCGTTACATATTTGCGTAGATTTTCATCTACGACGTCCTTAGTTCTGGTTTGACGTACACGGCTTCTATTCTGAGTTTTCCTACAGTGCGAACTTTTATGACCGATCTTATTGCATAAATGGCATCTTTTTGTTAAAAATTGCTCAGCCGTTTCCAATTTTCGTAGTAGAAGTCTGGTTTTCTTTTGATCAGACCAGTTGCTGCAGTCAATATTAAAAAAATCTTCATAACGCCGAAAATACGCTGCGAACGATTTTTCCTCTCCCTCGTATTTAAAATTCTTTATCGCGGTCCATATTGTATACTGAGAAAATGCTGAATTGCTTTTCGCATCCGCATTATTCTTAACCATTTCTGTAAGCAATTCCTCTGTTCGTAATTGCCGTTCGGCTAACTGTTTTTGAACTTCCTTTTGCTGTTCCTCGGTTCATATTTGACGTTCAGTCCAGTGTTTTTCGGATTGTGACTAACGCTTTGCGGCATCGATATGCAACTTGGTCAAATATTCCAACGCTACTTTCAATTCGTCCATTTTGCTTTGTCAGCATTAGTAATTTCAAAACGTTCGCTGAATTTTACAAAACCAAGGGAAATAACTGTGATAGTGTTATGGAGGGGATCTTCCTCCAGACAATAAAACGAACAGAAAAAAAAAACATAAATATATAAAAAGTTCATTGTTTAAAGAAAAAAAAAAATCAAGTGTACATTTTTCTCCAGAGAAAAAAAAAAATAACGTCCGATTTTAGCAACGAAAACCACAAGTGACGAATTCTTTTTCCAAAAGTATAGCGCTATCTTTGAAAGTCGTGACGAAGTTTTTTCTTTTCAACTCTTTTTTTCCCGTAATGATATGCATTTTTTTGTTTTTTTTAGTTACCGTAAACCTTTCAATTGCAAGTATTATGTTAGACACTTCCTTAGGCTTGATAACATTTGAGTCCGACGGCGTTAGTATTTTTAGAATACTATTTCAACGCGAGTATTTTTTTTCAATGTCGTCACTGGTTTCGGTTTTAATATGCTCCTTGAATCCAATGTCGCCAGCGTTTAGTTTTATAGAACACTGTTTTTAAACGTGGGTACGTTCTCCGAATCCAATGTCGTCAGTGTTATAACATGCAATAAGCCACAAAGAGAACAGAACAACGAAATAGAGTTAAAATAATGTATTACTGGAACAACAACGTAAAAAGATTACAACTGAAAAGAGTAATAAACGTCACCGAGCAGGCGAGGGTCGCTCTGGTGTTTAATCCACACCTGGGATCAAAAGGTCTATCGTTTATACAATGAAGAGAACATTTGGAGGATGATTCCCCCTCAACACTATCACAGTTATTCCCCTTGGTTTTCTGGTTTGAAAATTAAAAGTTTTCAGATTTACGATAATAAGTAAATTTAAGTTAAATAAAGTATAAATTGAAATGAGAATAAACTAAATAATTACATTTAAAATTATATTTTTTTAAATAGTACAGTATTAACGAGGCTATTATGTCGAATAAGTAATATAATCGAGCTAATTATTTAAAATGATTTAATTTAATGTGATATGCTAATAACCAAAATTCAGTCGATGTATATGTGATGTGAAGAATGCTATATGTAGAGGTTACGCAAAAAAAAAAAAAAAATAAAAAAAAAAAATAAATGTCTACTTTAACAGAAGTATCTTACAATGGACATTAATATTTCTTGACCAGGAAAGATATATATATATATATATATATATATATATATATATATATATATATATATATATATATATATATATACACTTTATATTTCTTTGATCATAGGGAGTTGTACACACAGACAAAGACACACACGAACGCTATTACTTTATATATATATATATATATATATATATATATATATATATATATATATATATATATATATATATATATATATTAGCAAGCCGCCCGGCATTGCCTGGTCGTAACATACGCTTAAATATAATATTTTGATTAATGCAGACGTCGTATTTATTATTATACTAGAAGTTCAGACCTATGTTCATAACTTTATGTGCATATATATATATATATATATATATATATATATATATATATATATATATTAAAAAAGTTTGAATCATGTCCAGGAAACCTATATCTAAAATTTTTAGTGTTTAGACCAAAAATCGGCGGAGGAGTTTAGTAAAGCCTGCAAAGGTCAACTCTGCAAACTTTGACCTCTTTCCAGCCAAATTGTCACCCAAAAACTGATTAAAAAGCTTGCATCATGTCTGAATACCCTTTATGTAAAATTACAAATGTTTAGACACAAAATTGGCTGAATAGTTTGCTAGAGACCGCAAAGGTCAAATCTTTTTAACGTTGACTCCTCGGCAGCCAAATTTCCGGCCAAAAATCGATTAAAAAGCTTGCTCTATGTCTGAATACCTTTTATGTAGAATTTCCAATGTTTAGACCAAAAAATAGCTGAGTAATTTGGAAGAGACTGCAGAGGTTAATTTTTTTTTTTTAACTTTGACCTCAATTTTGTACCCCAAGATTTATTGTTTTGGGCTCAAATAAGATAAAAAGTTTGAACAATGTCCAAGTAACCTATATCAAAAATTTCAAGTGTTTAGACCCAAAATTGGAGGAGGAGTTTGGTAAAATTACAACGGTCAAATCGTTGAACTTTGACCTCTTGACAGCCCAGTTTCTGGCCGAAAATCGATTAAAAAGATTTTTTCAAAAGCAATACCTCTTATGTCAAATTTCGAGTCTGTAGACTTAAAATTGACAGTGTAGTTTGGTATGGAAATGTACACACACAGACACAGACATACACACAGACATACAGAATACACACAGAGAAAATTTCATTTTATAGATATTTCAATTATATTGGACCCAATATATAGTAATGATATAAAAAGGTAAAAAAACGACTAGTTCGAAAATCGAAACCAATTAGCTTACGATTTACTTTTTCCTTTGATGTTAATGCCTGAGCTATGAAGACTGACAAGACTTGCAAGGCTGACAAATTAGAAATAACATGTTTAGTCGACTTACGCCTCCAAGTTTCATTTTTTTTTTTGATTTTGACTTCTTAGCAGCTATTTTACTGCCTAACATCCACATCGAATTTTTCCACGGGTTTTAATCCTTATATATCAAGTTTCAAATTTGAAGACTAAAAATTGACAGAGAAGTTTGGTAGAGTTCGTTCCTCAGATAGACAGACAGTCATGGTCACTTTCATATATATATATATATATATATATATATATATATATATATATATATATATTATCCAGTCTTAAAATACGCTTAAATATGATATTTTAATTTATGCAGATTTTGTATTTATTATAATAGATTCAATTTCTGTTGATTATTATATTGTACCTAATATATAGTTGTGATTTCAAAAGTAAAATATATGACTTGGGTGCCATCAGCTAAAATCGAACCAAAACATTTAGCTCTCCAGCCTTAGTCGTATTCATTTTAACTAAACCAAACACGCATATGAAAAAAAAGTAACGTTGTTTAATCTATTAAAATATATTTGAGCATACGTACGGAAGCATTTTAAGTCGACTTACGCCTGCTAAGTTCCATTCTTTTTTTTTTTTCAATTTTCAGCCCTTAGCATCTATTTTTACCGGTTAAAAACCGAATCGAATTTGTTCCACGGGTCCAAATCCCCTATATATCAAGTTTCAAGTCTGTAGACCAATAATTGGAGAAAAGTAATTCTGGAGTTAATATTAATCCAGAGAGTTTATATCAGGAGGACCTGTTAGATGTTGTGAAAAAAAAAAAAAAAAAAGATTTGGTCGCATGTAAATAAGACGTAATGCGGGTGCGGAGTTGAATCTTTGTTTAGATATAGGAATGGATAGGAAAGGTTGGGGTGGAGATAAATCCGGACCCCCATTGGGTCATATTTACATACAAACAAATGTTATTTCCCACAAAATCTAACAGAACTTACTGAGATTAACTCTCTGTGACGAGGAAAACCTGATATTTCCATTGCAAACTTCGTTTTCGTATAAGCGGTATCGCCTGAAGAGGTATCTACTTACTAGTAACCTACAGACCGAAACATGCACATGAATGTGTAGCAACATATTACTGCTTGTGTAAAAACAAATAAAGAGTATACCCTGCTCTACTTCGGTTTTGAGCACTCTTGTATTAACCTCGTTAAACTTCATTGGTTACTTAACTTCTGGAAAACGATAACCTTAGATTATATATATGAAGCTGAACATCTGTGTGTGTGTCTGATCACGAATAGGCTCCTATATGGTTGACTATTATAGAAAACTGATTACATATAATGATAGAAGATGTACCGAGACACAGGAATGAGTATGTTTGATCTAGCAGAACAGTGGTTCTTAAAAATTGTGGGGGCTGCATTCGCGCCTGGCCCTTAAAGTATGAAAATGAAAAATGAAAAAAAAAAAAA
Organism: Euprymna scolopes; assembly: GCF_053919585.1. Classification (NCBI taxonomy): domain Eukaryota; kingdom Metazoa; phylum Mollusca; class Cephalopoda; order Sepiida; family Sepiolidae; genus Euprymna; species Euprymna scolopes. The sequence goes on from NC_136502.1 coordinate 99,153,728, forward strand.
AAACGTTTACAAGTGTTTTTGATATAGATTTACATAAGAATACTTTGAAAAGTATGTTTCAACTTAAATAGGGATGGTATAATAAAATTGTGGGGACTGCGTTCGCGCCTGTACTCCATGGAAATATGGCACAAACTTTAACAAAGACTTTTCATACGTATTTGCGTAAGTATACTTTTATAATTATGTTTCAGTTTGAAGAAATATGGCATAATAAAATTATTGGGTGTTCGTTCGCGTCTGCCCTCCATAGAATGTAAATATGTCACAAAGTTTAACAAGTTTTTTAAAAGGGGTGAGGGTCCACAATAACAGCTTAACTTTAATCTTAATTCACGTTAGCTTTTATTTATTTTTTTAGTTGAATCATATTGTCTCGAATAAATTCACCTCATAAATTCACGTTCTTATTAAAGTGAAAGCCAAAAAAAAAAAAAAAAAACCCAAAAAAATGTCGGAACTTTAGACAATTCTAGACACACATTTTGCATAACTCTGTTTTTTTCCTTATCCACTTGCACGTGGCACTCTTTCGAAAATAGATAAATAGATTAATAATAAAAAATAAGAACGTTACTTGTTATCATTTCAAAAGAAGGAAAAAATCCTGCTCAAGTGATTACGTGTCTTTTTAAAACATTTACATAACCTTTTTATTTTTATTTATATATCTGTTTAAGCTTTTTTGTCAGTGTACTAGAAGGAATTCAGTTGATTACAACCCTTTCTGCGTGTTCTTTACATTACAATAGTGCACCCCTGAATCTGACGGCCCAATACTGTAAAACTGAAACGAAGCTGTTTTGCTTGAAAAGGGCGCCACTTTCTTCTTATTCATATTTATATCGATTCCTTTCTTTAAAAAACTAAAGTAATTACGTGTTTACTTTTTGAATATCCCATTTTGCTGTTTCAGATTATTTTACTAAAGTAAGTAAAGCTTCATTATTTTTCAAAACTGTTTTTGTTTGTTTGTTTTTCGATATTTCGTCGATATTATTTAGTAAGAGTGTTTAGCAGAAAAGCCAACAAACGACTACCCGAAAAAATAAGAAATAAATGTTACCATAGTCAATAAAAGTTCAGTTCATGTTTTTTTTTGTTTTGAAATAGTTTTTAATGCTCTTTACTTGAAATAATTTCAGCGAACCGAAATTAAAACGAAATTTGAAGCGATAACTACTTAAATAAATTTTTATATAAACTACACATGCCATAATCGAATATTCCTCAAGCACAAAATAACGGAAAACCTTAAAATATGTTTATAAATATTCCTTACGTGGACGGAACTCTCTTAAATTGTTAACACAGAATGCTCAGGTGTCCCTCTTTCAAATTGAAAACGGGACTCTCCATTTCAAAGTCGCTACCATTTTGATTTTTTTTTAAACCGATTCGTGAATTAAAAAAAAAAAATTTTTTTTACAAACTACTTAAAGATACAAACCAATGAACTTTTCTACCATAAAAGTAACTTTTATTGACTATGGTAACATTTATTTCTTGTATATTCATATTATTATATATATAAAATTTTCTCTTTGTAAGGAAACATCATTTTGTTGGTATCTCTTGGCTACGAATGGAAACAAAGTTGATATAAAAAAATATATTTTCGTGAAAATTATCTTTCATTTTGCTTAGGGTAAAATTTTAGAGTATCAAAAGCTATCTCTTTACAACCCCTTCCTTTTCATAATCTATCACACTTTCATCAATCACAATCCATTTTCTGTAGGCTCCTTTTGAACCCAGTCAACGACGGGTACTTCTGCTAGTATGTATATATATATATATATATATATATATATATATATATATATATATATATATATATATATAATTACCGCTTTTTTCGTGCAGCTTTTTGAGTCTAATGTTGGCTTATACGTATATATAGTTCATTAATTAATTTAATATTGTAAACTGGGCAGCTCATCAGCGTATAGACAAATCCAATTTTCCAAAGTTTCAACTACCTATGAACTGGACTCTCATATTAAAAGGTGGTATGCACTTTAAAAAAAATATCTATATAATATATGTAATGCATTAAGCCAACATTATCAATATTTTATAAAGTACATTTGTCTTTTCATCTCCTTAACGTCTGTATGCTTGCTATATATTGATTTGCTTGCTCTTTTCCATGCTTTATTTTTCAACTTCCTGTATTCAACAGTAGTCCCGAGTTTTATGTAAGATCCGCAGTAGTTTTTATAATCTAATTTCCGATTACAAAGATTAGCTTCCATTAATCAAATTTCAGTATTATTATTTAATTAATTTTAACCAACATACATGTTTTATTATTTTCAAATTCAAAATCCAATAATTTTAAGCGTATATCAATATGTTCAACACCGTAACATTTATTTACACTTTATGATATTGAACTTTCGATTTATATGGATCTATCGATTATAACCATCTTATTGCTTTTTTGTTGCATAGGTTTTGGTCAACTTTTATCAGGTTTATCAATGCTTAAGGGCTTAACAAAAGCCCATATTTCATTTTTTTACACAAGTAAAATAAATTTACAGTTTATTATCAATGTTATTATGATATATATATATGTTAATTTTATTGATAATTTTATTAAAAACAAAAATATTTATCATTGCGACCGTGGATAATGGTGGGCTGTTGTGGATGGCTTATACCTCTCCAGCGGCTCAAGGCGATTATTATTATTATTATTATTATTATTATTATTATTATTATTATTATTAGTGTCAGCAATGGACAATTAAGTTTAGAATTGAAATTTTAAAAGAATAGTTTTTGAAATCAGAAATTTTTCTAATACACCTTCCTCCAATTTTCATCATTCCGTGTAATCACCGCGTCACTTGTAGTAACTGTAAATTTAGAGGGAAAGTATCAAATCACAAACGCCAAAGCCAAATTAATCTATTAAACAAACGACAAGAATTTATAACTAACTGCCGACACATAAGAAAATAGTTGCTTTGTTATTTAATCTCAGATTCAGTCAAACAAAATTAAAAATGTTAATAAATATATAAAAAAAAATAAACAAACATGGGTAGATAACGCTAATCTCCTCCAGTCTCTCTTCTTGCTCTACAGTTCTGAATATCTGAAAAACTGAAACTGTACTGAAATGTTGAAGCTAAATATCACTAGCGGTTTCAGTGTTACACAGGAAACTAGACTAATCCACAAAACGTTTGTCTCCAAACTTGAACAATGGAATTATTTGCTGTTTATGGTTGTCTGCTGTTGTATGCAGGCTTTAAATATTGATGTAAAATAAAAACCAGAATTAAAAATAAAAAAAAAACAATTTTGAAATTTGAAAATCACATAAACTTCTTATATAATTGATTAAAAGAACTCATTTTTAGTCCGAATGATTGTTAGTCATTAATAGAAACACAAAAATCCAATGTAAATATTAGTAAAACTTAAATTTGTGGAACTCGTACAGCTTTAGAATCAAGAAAAGAAAAACGACTTTTCGTTTTGCTTTTTTCCAACTGTTTGTGTAAACTATTGAATGATGCCGAATTACTTAATCAGAAGACGAGAAAAGCAAGCAAGTAAACTTGTAAATAGATTAAATCATAAATTAGCAATTTTCAAAACATTCCAACAGAGAAAAAAAAATGGACAAAAAAAAAGAAACAAACAAAAAACTAAACAGTTGACCAATAACTGTTACTAAAGGCAATGCTATTATTATTTTTATATTAGGTAATAATTATATTATTATGATATTCTTATTATAATATTTTTATTATAAAATTTTTGGTATTCATGCAGAGAGTGATCCGTACTGAAATAATAACGTTATTATTTAAAAAGCCATTCTTAACATGGGGGAGGGGAAGGTGTTTTGTACATATTCTGTACTTTAACCTTACAATTGAATAAAACACCATATCATAAAACTTTAATTAAACGTGGAAATACGATTAAAAAAATGGCGCGGATCACTCTCTGCATTAGCACCAAATTTTTATATTATTATATTATTATTATAGTATTTTTATATTAATATATTCTTATATTATTCTATTATTGTATTAATATATTATTATATACTATTAAATTATTATTATATTATTATAATGTAACACATATCTAAAGAAATGGCAGAAACACTAGGGGATGACCTCCAATCTATAGTGGAATGGGGACAAAAATGAATGGTCACATTCAATGCTGCCAAGACTAAACTTGTTTCCTTCAATAACCATAAGAATTCTTCTCTACCACCAATAGCAATGACCAAATACTCTTTATCTGAAAGTACATCTTTTAAACTCCTCGGCCTAACGTTCACAGGAAACATGAGTTTGAATAATTACATTGAGAGCATTGCCAGGACCGCTACGAAAAAGGTAGGCTCTCTCTACCGTGCTAGGAAGCTACTAACACCCGAAAGTATCCTGTACTTCTATAAGGCCACCATTCACTCATGTAATGAGTATTGTTGTCATATTTGGGCTGATGCATCTGCTACTAGTCTCTCACTCCTAGACAAGGTTCAAAAGAGAGTCGTAAACCTAATAGGTGAACTGTCATCTAAGCTTCAGCCTCTGTCCCATCGACGAAATGTAGCGTCCCTCTGCCTGTTCTACAAGTACTTTAACGGTGAATGCTCCGAAGAACTGCAAACACTTGAACCCCCTCGACGTAAATACCCCCGACAAACCCGACAAACCCGATAAACCCGACAAGCAGCAAAATCTCACCCCTTCACAGTTGAGATCCCTAGATGTAAGAGAGCCTTCTACTCTAGTAGTTTCTTCCCCAGAACCGCTAGACTTTGGAATTCCCTTCCAGGTTCCTGCTTCCCCAACTGTACTGATATGCAGATGTTCAAGTGTAACGTGAACCGACATCTTGCTGCCCAACTCCCCACATAGTACCTCTGTAGCTTATTTTGGGGGGGATGTAATAATAAAAAAATAATATTATATTATTATTCTATTATTATTAGCTCACAAGGAGCTTTCACACAGTTCATAAAGGACCTTTCCTTGAAAACAATCTGTGATGTTCCCTGGAAGTTGGGTGACAACAGGTCCCCCCAGTTTCTAGTACTTTCCACCTCTTGATATCATTTGCAAATGAATTTGCACTATCGCAACTTACCATTAATTTCTCGCTAGCAGCGGCCATTGTTCTCCACTGGAATTTGAGTGGCAATAACCTCCCCAAGGCCCAGTCCTGTTCACACTTGTTCAGCGGAGCTCTAGTCAGTGCTCTCTCCTCGGTATTTTCATCCCCCTTGACCCTTCTCGGCTATTTTGCATCATTCTTTTTTTTGGTGGGGGGGGGACTGTGATTGGGTAATTTTTGGCGTTATTTTTTTTCGTGTCTCTCACTTCCATAATTATACTTTCAGTGTTTTCTATTATGTATTTTTATAGTTCTTTATTGGTGTCATTTACTCCGTCTTTTATACAAACCAGTCCCCTTCCGACGTCTTTCCTTTTCACCTAGAGTCAGTCAACATCGTCCTTCGGGTGTAATGCGTTATGTATGGTTAAGAGTTTCCTGGTCTTCTGATCGAGCATTCTTAGTTCTTCTTTAGTTCACCCTATAAATGGTCCAGAGTATCTTACTAATGATACTGCCCATGTATTTATACCTTTTATTAGGTTTCTGCTATATAATTTACTTTTCAGGAGTTTTCTTGTTCTCCTGAAGTATTCCTTTCCAATTCTCTCTTTCATTTCTGTTGCTTTGATATTGTCTGCTTCCAGAACTCCTAGGTATTTATAGTCGTCTTGTTTCCTTATTGCTCTTATCTCCGTTTGGTTGGGAAGTTCCATGCCCTCTGTTGTCTCCAGTTTTCCCTTTCTTATAACTAGTATTTGGATATCCTGACTGAAGATCCTGGCTATGATGAACAGTAATGGTGATATCGAATCTCCTTGAAAGATGCCTCTTTGTATATTAATTTCTGTTATGTATTGTTCATCAGCTGCCAGTTCTAATCTCCGTGTTTTCATTGCATTTTCTATCACGTTGATGATCTTCCTTATTACTTTATACATTTTAAGCATTCTATCATCCATGTTTGAGGCATCGTGTCGTATGCCTTTTTATAATCATGGCGAGATTTTTATCCTTTTTACCTCCTTTAGATCTTTTGGTCTATATATAACAGATCATGTGTTCCTCTTTTTTCTCTTTGGCATCCTTTCTGTTTTTCGGGGAGAAGTCCATGATTATTCAGGGAGTGGTAGATTTATCCCCTCAGTTATGCTGTTAATATTTTCCACATAGTGGGTAAGCACATAATAGGCCTATAATTGCTGAGGGTGTTTCTTTTCTTTTTCTTTGTGTCCTTCTGTATCAGTGTCGTCTTACCTTTTGTCATCCAATATGGCACGTTTGTTTCCTGTATATATCTTCTAAGATTTTGAGCTAGCCTTTCGTGTAAGGTCGTGAATTTTTTAAAACCAGTATGCATGTATCCAGTCGTGTCCTGGTGCTCTCCAGTTCGCCATTTCTGCTATAGTTTTCTTTAGAGTTTCCTTGCTAATTTCATTCACTGTTCCTTCTTCTATTTGTTGTAACTTTTCTTTCATATCTTTCAGCCATTTGACATTTCTATTGTGATCCCGTCGCTCTTCCCATATTTTACTGCAGTTAAGTTTTGTTTCTGTCGGGTTTGATCGTTCGGTTTTTATTTTACCTCCGTTCATATTTTGGTAGAATTGACTTTCATTGTTTTCAAATGTCGTGTTTTGCTTGCACTGTTCAGATTTGTATCTATATCGCCTCAGTCTCCCTTCTTTTGCTGCAATTTTTTGGTTCAGTTCTTCATGTTTTTTATTTAGCCTCTCCCTGCTAGTTATATTTCCATTTTTCCATCTTAACCACGTCGTTTTGTTCCTGTTTATCGTTTTAACTTCTTTTTTATGTTTGTTTATTTGGGTTTCTAGCCTTATTTCCAATCCAGGTTTTGTTGATGCATTTTTCCCATTTCATCTGATTCGAATTTCATACTTACCATCTTGGCTCCTGCGTAAATCAAATTGTTTGGGTCTGTGATTGTATCTGTTGTGACTTATGGGAGAAGCTTGTTAACCTTCTTCGTTTCTGTTTTTAAGTTCTTCTGTTCTTGATTCCTTAATGATGGGAGCAGTTTTTTTTCCTCGTTCATGAACTGTATTATTTTTTCTATTTCGTCTGCTTCATCCTATGTTGAGTCCAGTTTTTTCAGGTCCTCCGTCTGCGGTGTTTCTACTTGTGGGGTTTCCACTTCTGTTGTTTCTACACGTGCGGTAACAGTGGGAGATGATTCATGCTTGTTTTCCTCATTTATTTTTCGCTGTATTTCCGTTAATTCCTATTACGTCCAATTCCGATAACCCCAATTTTATATTTAGGATGGCTTCTATAATAGCATTCCATTACGAGTCTGTATCTTTCGTTGTCCATTTCTTCCTTCGGGTTTTCCTTTTTAGATGGTTGTCTTAGCTGTGCCGTGTTTGGTCCGTATCATTGTGGTTATACTTACCTGTTCAGCGTCCGTGTTATTTGTGTTTCAGAAATTAGAACTATTATTATATTATAATATTATTATTATATTATTATATTATTATTTAATTAATCTTATTATATTATTATAGTATTATTATACTGTGATATTATTATATTTTTATATTAATATATTATTATTATATCATTATATTGTTATTATTATATTATTATTGCATTATTATATTATCATATCATTTTATATTATTATTACAATCGTATTATTATATTATTATATTATTATGAAATTAATCTTATATCATTATAGTATTATTATACTATGATATTATTATATTTTTATATTAATATATTATTATTTTTTTTACACAGGCATCACCACATTATCTAGGCTAAGAGGCCACTCGAGGATAAGGGTTAAAGAGTGTACAGCAGAAATTGGACAATATAGTAATCAATTCGGTAAATTTGTTAACTTATATGGAACGGCTCATCAAGAACTTGTTTACGTTAGACTTGAAGACAACCATATTGTAGTTAGCCGAAAAGCAGGAAAACGGAAGACAATTCCACAGGCGTGCAGTTCTAAGAAAGAAGCTTTGTTCATGGAATCTACGTTTAGGTTTAGGTACAGATAAAGAATGGGGGGAATTATTGATAGTGTTTTCAGCTAGACGAGTGTTTCTTGTGAAAGTTTGGCGAGAGGGACCATAGACTGAAGCTCAGTCGAACACTTTCCATGAAAATAACGATACATCAGAGACAAATTCGCAACATCTCTTCTGTGAGATAGAGGTTGCAGGGAAGAGAAAAGTACATCCCCTATGAGGCTATGAAGTCTATTTTTTACATCATTATATTGCTATTATTATATTATTATTGCATTATTATATTATCATATTATTTTATGATATTATTATATTATAATATTATTATTACAATCTTATTATTATATTATTACATTATTATTAAATTAATCTGATTATATTATTATAGTATTATTTTATTACTGTATTATTATATCATTATGTTATTATTATATTATTATTATTATATTATACAATTATTCTATTATCATTATACAATTATTATACTATAATCTTTATACTATTATTATCATCATCATCATCATCATCATCATAATCATCATCATCATCATATTATTATTATTATTATTATTATTATTATTATTATTATCTTCTTATACTATTATTATACTATTATCATTATTAAACTATTATTATATTATTAATGTAGGCCGATCACGGAGAAGAAGGGAAACGTTATGTACAGATGTTTTACTGAACCAAAATACATTCTGATGGACATAATTATCAGAAATACAATAATTTGAGGCGCTACTCACTAATAATTGTAGTTATTTGAAATCTAGCACACATAAAACAAATAGGATTTATTATTTGCTAAATTAATGTAATATTACCATAGAAATGATATCATGTGACAATTGAGGTTCTCATAAGTTTCTATCGATATTTATACTTACATAAGCACCAAGGTATTACTCATTCTTGTTTTAAACTACAGATAAATAGACTTTTTGATTGTTGACATAATTTAGCGTTGACAAAATTTAAGTTTAATACTCTGTTATGTTTGCAAATAACGTATAAGGCAATACATCATATTATTATTATTATTAGGCAATACAAATGAAGACTCAATAAACAAAGGTAGATCAATAAGAAGTGTATTAGAAAAAGTATATTTACAGTATATTTACATAATGGTTGTCAGGTAAGAGAGTCTTGGCTGGAGAACATATCTGCTCTCGGCTCGGCCTTCGGTGGCTTCTGGTTGACACACACTAAGACTAACTGAGTTTTGTTATTTATGTGTAATATTATCCACATATGTAAATGAGTGGGTGCCACCACAACATACTCTCAGGAAAAAAAAAACAAAAAACAAACAAAAAGAAAACGAGTAAAACACACAAGTTGAAAAAATATAATACGAATAAAAGTACTTTCTATTGCAACTTCATTATTTTTTATTGTTTATCTTCGTTTTTATTTTATTTTATTTTATCTGTATTATTTACTGGCAGTCCAGTCATAAAACATGCATAAATATTATATTTTAATTCATACAGAAACTGAGGCATGTGCATACGAGTATTATGTTTTTTTCTAAACAATTCACTTCTTGAAAGTAAAAAAAAAATACTCGAGCTGAGATCGAAACCAAAACCTAAAGACAGCGAGTCAAGTACAGTAACCAGTAGATCAGCGTGACACGATTTTACAAAGTGTTTTCAAACCTACTTATTCTTAACATGATAAGCTGCCATATTTCACGACCGCACATGTGCATTAATGAAACAGTTGACAAACAGATAAAAATCTGATGGTTTCCACGTAACAAATTTTCAATTTTCGCCTCTTAGCAGCCTTTTTTTCTGGACGAAAATGGATTAAAAAATTCCCATATGTCCGAATACCCTATATACCAAATTTCAAGTCTGTAGATTACAAAATCGTTGAGTATATAGGTTGAGAAGTGTCCTCACACACATTCTCACTTTTATAGATATATAGTTTATTTGATTTTATTTTTACTGTATTTTAATTTACTTTATTTTATTTGTGGTTTATATTATGCTCTATATTTTTACCTTTATCACTTTTTTTCGAATTCATATTTTTTTTATTATACTAGCGGGGGAGAGGGGCTTTGCCCGTTCGTAAAATACGCTTAAATATGATATTTTAATCTGTCCAGATTTTGTATATATTATAGTCGTGATTTCAAAAGTAAAAAAAATGTATTTGGGTGCTATTAGCTAGAATCGAAACCAAAACTGCAGCATTCAAAGCTGGTGACGTTACCACTGTATCAACGTGACACGCACATAAACTGATTAAAAATAAACTAAGATGAATATACAAAATGTATAACGATTTTTTTTTCAATTTTGACTCTTTTTTGACTCTTTAAAAGCTGTGTTACCTGGCTAAAGTTCTATAAAAGAACGGTTCATAAAAAATCTAATCATTTGAGGTCCTTGGCACCGATCTGCGACTTTTAGTTTCGGTAGAGATAGAGTTTGAAAGTTTGGAGACAGACAGACATAGTGAGTTTTATAAATTAGATTTATTTTTACTGCATTTTGTTTTATTTTATCTGACCCTACTCCAATATCTCCGTTGTATCACCTGTTTATTAATTTTGAACGCCCTTATTTCTTTACTATCTTTGCTTATCTGCAAAATTTTTTACCCCGTTATGCGATCATCTTTCATTGTGTTTTCCTTCCATACGATCGCCACTCTCCCAATATTATCCCCTGTTCCTCGTGCTTAGATAATTCCATCATACGGCCTTATCCCTTCATCCCATCCCATCACAGAAGATACAATTTTTGAATGCTTCCCACTCTATTGTACTAATATCCAGACTCACATTGGCCTAAAACCTCAACGCTTTGCTTATTTGGAAACATCTATATATTTACCCTACCCATAATTTTTATAATTCCAGCTTAAGTCCTGATTATAATTTAAACTCACCTACATATGCATTTTGCAAAAAACCCATAGCTTCTCAACATACTCCCATTATATCCACTTCCGAATTGTATGTAACCTAGCTTCATCTCCCCTCTTCCAATGAGAAGCGTTAGACCTTGAAATACTTATATTGTATTATAAAAAAACTTATATTAAGGATAACACCTCCTCCCTTTGATGTTATTTCCCGATTGAATTGCCAAATAAATTTATATATATCAATATATTACTTTATCTCTTGTGTGTGTGTATATATATATATATATATATATATATATATATATATATATATATATATATATATATATATATATATATATAGCTTTAAGTAAAAGAGAAAGGAGAAAGATCGATTCCACAAAAGGAGACTTATCCGAATAATGCCAAGCTCAACAATAATTATTGGAGCTTATACAATAGGACAACAAGAGAATGAAATGAAGACACAAAACTATATATAGGTAGATACAGAATGGATCATTTATTCAATAATGGAATACAGGCAAAATTTGGGGGATAGAAGGGACTCTTTATGCCAGGGCATTTCGAAGCCTAACTCTTCTCATCAGAAGAGTAGAGAAGGTGCTAGGTAGCATGGGGGAGATGCGGCGTCTAGCGTAAGGTTCGTTAGGGATGAAAAAGATTAAGAGGAAGTATAGTGTTGGCTTTAATGAATTCTAAATAAATAAGGAGAAGCTTATTATATATAGTATGATATATAGGAATATAAATTGTCTTTAACATAGTATTGAGATTAAGGGGTATATGTATTATGGTTGAATAGGGGGTGTATTGTTGCTGTGTGGTAATTTATTTTAACGGTTTATGGGGTGTCTATTTTCTATGGAGCGGGTAATTTTTAATTAATTTGGTGGGGGGAGGGTTATGTAAAGTTGTAAAATTGAAAGGTAATATGCGGCAATATATTTATAAGTTTCTACTGTTATGATATATGGAGTATGATCATAAGGGGGCGGTTGGAGATTAATATATTACTTTCTCTTGTATATATATATATATATATATATATATATATATATATATATAATTTATTATTTTTATAAAGCAGTAATCTTCGGACATGCATGTTTCGATAAGCTAACCTCTCGTTAGCGTAGATTGACTGTTTCTAGGATTCGAACCTAAGAACCATATACATTATGGTCTAGTGCGTTAACCGTTACGCCACAAAGTCATAGGTCACTTTACGTGTTTTTATGGCTTTTTTAAAAAAACTTATGTAGATGTTTTGTTGATTATTTAAACGATAATACGGTTAATAATGTCTTTCAACCTTGAAGATATTTTTCTTTAGAACATCGCCCATGGACGTAAACAAATGTTATTTAAAAAAATATTTTTTACTTATAAAACAGCAATCTACGGACATGCAATTTTCGAGGTCTTACCTCTCGTCAATGTAGCTTGACTGTTTCTAGGATTCGAACCTCGAAACATGCATGTCCGTGTTATAAGCAACAAATAATAAATAATATTTGTTTACGTCCCAAAATACGTGCGATTTAGATAGAATTTCGAAGGCAACCCTTTATTTACTTCAGAAGGGTAGCAATGTAGCATGCTCTCGTTCCATCATTCATGAATCGATAGAGGTCCTAAGTAACTCGCAATTGTATTTTTAGTCGCCAACAATGAGAATTAAACGTTCAACCTTCAGGAGAATAGCACTTTTACAATTGGTTTTTCCAAGTACTCTAACAACTGCGCCTAATGTCCGAAGAAGGTTGGAGATTACATCGATCGAAACATTATCTCAAGATGAGAACAGTAGTCCGACTAATTCAAATAATTCAAACGACTAATCCTCATCTCCAAATTTCAGAAACGTATGAAGAATTGTTATGTATAAATTTTTCATTTAAATTAAACAACACATTTGCAAAGTAATTGTGTGCGCAGGATATGAAGCACTGTTATGTAATGCAAAATTAAAAAAAATGGACGGTTTAAAGCCAAACGAGCAAAATCTCTTTCAATAAATAAACATATTTATTTAATAAAATTAAATTCGACATTTTGATTCATAACAGAATCTTCACCAGGAAATACAGCTTTTTTTCTTTTTTTTTTTTTTTACGTACCATGACGGTGGTAATGCTTGGCAAATGTTGGTGAAGTGTAAGGTTCAAATGTGTTTGCGTGTGTGTGGAAATAGGAAATTTGATGATGAAAAATAAAATGGGAAAAATTACAAATATTGGAATTTATTCCATTTTTATTTCATCAATTTTTCGTATTTTTTAATTGCTCTATTAAGAATGTTGAGCTTTTTTATTATTCTAACTTAAAAATAATATGCATATTTATGTTTGTGAGTCTATTTTTATATTCTCTCACTCACTCTCTCCGTGTGTGCGTGTGTGTGTATGTGTGTGTGTATATATGTGCGTGTGTGTGTATATATATACACACACACACACACACATATATATATATTATATATATAATATATATATATATTATATATATATATAATCGATCATTGATCTCGTCAGGCAAAATCGCCGACCTTCTTCTTCTTCTTCTTCTTCTTCTTCTTCTTCTTCTTCTTCTTCTTCCTACTCTGTTGTACCCACTCACCTAATGGCAGTGCACCTTCTTCGGAAAAAAGCAACAGATAATATTGATCTCTTGCACAGTTTTCTTGGCAATTTTTAAATCGGAAAGTGCACCTGTTAAACTCAACAACACCAACTATGCTGATGAGCACAAAAATGCAACAGCGAAATGCACATGCGTGTTGGCGGCGGAATGGTACATGCGTGCACTTACACTAATATATATATATATATATATATATATATATATATATATATATATATATATATATTATAAATATTAATTATTAATTAATCATTACTACGTGCATAAAAGTAAGTCATCTAAAAAAAAAATATATATTAATTATTAATTAATAATTAATATTTAAATAATAAAAAAAGTAAAAAAAAAAACGTCCTAAGATTTGGGCGAGGAAAATGTAAACGAAGGGCAAAAAAACTCCTTTTTTTTATAATAAGAGAAATCGCTCAGGGAGCGAAATTAAGAAATTAATCGCTAATAAAAAAAAAAAAAAAAAATTAAAACAATTTTATATATATATATATATATATATATATATATATATATATATATATATATATATATATATATATATATATATATACTAGCAAAAGTACCCGTCGTTGACTGGGTTCAAAAACAGCCTACAGAAAATGGATTCTGATTTATGAAAGTATGAAAAAAGCACTATATCTAAGTCCTGGCGTGAACAATATTAATTGTCTGTCTTCATTCGGTTTTAATTCGATTTCAATAAGTTTATTGTCTTATATATATATATTGTTTACAGAAAGTTCAGATGAGACAAGTCATCAGTACCGTCGGTTTCAAACCCGATCATTAGGATCGGTACTGATGACTCGTCTCTTTTAAACTTTCTGTAAACAAAACATAAATAATACGCCCTTATTTTCGAATTATCCTTATAATTGAGCACTCTCCTGGATTTCTTCCCACCCCCACACAAAAAAAAAACAATATATATATATATATTTCTGTAGAAATATATTTTCTTATTATATATACCAATCCTTATTTAAGAAGCTCAATGTAATTACAGAGCTTAAGGGCAAAATAGATTCACTGATTAATATAATAATTAAGTGATTGATTTTGCGCTACGAAACAGATACTGTCAAGAATTGTATAAGTCAACTGAATTACAGGAATGCATTTTTTAACGAAATTTAATGCATTTTAAAGAAAGAAACGGACGTGTTAAATACCTTAAAATCACAGTCGAGATTAATTTTGGAATATAACTTTTTATCATTTATTCCTCTCTTTCTCTCTCTCTTTCTCTCTCTCTCTCTCTCTCTCTCTCTCTCTCTCTCTCTCTCTCTCTATATATATATATATATATATATATATATATATATATATGTATATATATATACTAGCAAAAGTACCAGTCGTTGACTGGATTCAAAAACAGCCTACAGAAAATGACTTGTGATTTATGAAAGTATGATAGGTTATGAAAAGGAAGGGTTGTAAAGAGATAGCTTCGAATTTGGGGGTATCAAAACCAAAGGAAAATATGATGAAAGTAAAAATAAAATAGATAAACCCCATAATTTATCATACCATACCTGTTCACACTGAAAAACTTATCACAATATTCTGTGGATCTATATTAAAAAATCTTGTTAAACTTTGTGACATATTTCCATTCTATGGAGGTCAGGCGCGAACGAACACCTCATAATTGTATTATACCATATTTCTTAAAACTGAAACATAATTACCAAAGTATACATACGCAGATAGATATGAAAAGTCTTTATTAAAGTTTGTGCCTATTTCCATTCTATGGAGGCCATGCGCAAACGCAGACCCCCAATTTTATTATACCATCACTATTTAATGTTAAAACATACTTATCAAAACATTATTATGTACATATATATAAAAAAAAACACTTGTAAACGTTTTTATTTTAATTTTAAATTTTTTATTTCCATACTTTGTGGACCAGGCGCGAACACGGACCCAACAATTTTAAAGAACCACCGTTCTGCCAGATCAAACATACCCATTCCTGTGTCTCAGTACATCTTCTATCATTATATGTGATCAGGTTTCTATAATAGTCAACCATATAGGAGCCTATTCGTGATCAGACACACACATACACACATACACACACAGGCATTCAGCTTTATATATATATATATATATATATATATATATATATATATATATATATATATATATATATATATAAAATCTAAGGTTATTGTTTTCCAGAGAAGTTAAGTAACCAATGAAGTTTAACGAGGTTAATACAAGAGTGCTCAAAACCGAAGTAGAGCAGGGTATACTCTTTATTTGTTATTACATAAGCAGTAATATGTTGCTACACATTCATGAGCATGTTTCGGTATGTAGGTTATTGGTAAGTAGAGATCTCTTCAGGCGATACCGCTTATACGAAAACGAAGTTTGCAATGAAAATATCAGGTCTTCCTCGTCACAGAGAATTAATATCAGTAAATTCTGTTAGATTTTGTGATAAATAACATTTGGTTTTATGTAAATAAGGCCCAATGGGGGTGCGGTTTTACTCCCCCCTCCCCCTCCAACCTTTCGCATTCATTTATATATCTAAACAAAGACTATATATGTATTTTGCCGACCCAGAGGACAGTTCGAATTATCAGCTAGATGAGCAATTCCTCGTAAGTATCAAAGCAGCTCATCCCAGGCGTCCAAGGCCATATCGAGCGACGCCCCTCATTCATAAAACCGAACCTCACAATCTTTTCTTCTCGAACAGATCCCCTCACCATAGTACCTTACGGGACAACATTCGGGTGCTAGAGAGGCTTTCTTTCACCCGTAGAAGGAACCTCAAGAACTGTGGACACTTGCACTAAAAGGAGCACTCGCTTCAGGGCAACCTGTGTGCCCCCCCCCTTCAGCCGAGTGCACACTTTTCAAAGCCGAGAAGGCTTTCTTAGTGTCGTCTTTCCGGTGTACACGGTCCAAGTATATCAGCCTACACGTGTCTCGTACGAATCTTGACACTAGGCATACCAAACCACCTTCAGACGGATACAGGTAAAAGACCTTCCGGCTAATCATGGCTTGCTTTCCGTGCGATAAGAACACAAAAAGAGCACACTACAGATCAACTGGCAAGGACTCCGGGAGTGAAAGCAATAATAGACAGTATAAAATGAGGGGGTAAATGGGTGAATTATACACCTCCGCTAGATCCTTCTATGTAAGATTTCTTAAGGACCACAAGTGGAATGCAGTCTCGACCGCTTTCATTACTTCTGACCAATTTTCCTCCAACTGGAGAATTTACAGAGAGGATACTTTCGTAGGGGAGCGTTTTTCTTTGGGGAGGGAATCAGTGTTTTTGCAGAAAAATGAATCTGGAAAAGAGATGGATTTTTTTCTTTTTCTTTCCTCAGTAAATCATTTCTCGTCCAGCGATTCTTTCAATTTAAGGAGTTCTGGGTCTTTTCTCGTCCTGATCTCGATTTTCGCCCTCTTTAGTGAGGGGTTGGGCGTATAACTTATTTCCTCTCATCTTTTTTGTTGAAATTGTTTTTCTATGTTGCATATTCTTTCAAAATCATCAGAGGTGGCTTCAGTTTGAAGGATAATATAATTTTTTGTAGGATATTCGATGGTCGTTGATTTTTGTTCTTGAGGTTTGCTCTCTAGATTTCAAAAAACACGATTTTTGGAGTTGGGTTTTGCTGCTGGTAGTCTTTTTTGGCACTTTTGTGTCAGGTCCCCCACTTCCCCTCATACCCACATGCTGATCTTCTTCCCGCGACAACAATTGGTAATTCTCTCCTTCCTGCTTCTATGTAATGGGGAACATTTATAAAAGCTTTTTTGTTGAGTAGTATGTCGAATAACCATACTCCGTTGTAGTAGTCAACGTCAATTCTGGTAATGTCTCCGAATTTTAATAAGTACGCTGCTAGGTATTCACCAGGCACCACGCCAGTCACCTCGAAAATTGAAACTGTGGTCCGTTGCCTTCGCATGTATTCCATTCGTAGAAGATAATCTGTGGTTATTATTTCATTTTTTTGATAAAAGGTTGACTTGACGCCGGCTACATCTGCTGGTAGGTCTTGTTGTCTTTATGTCATTAGGGGTAGCATTCTATGGTCATTGATGGCAGCGACCGCTTGCTGAAATTGAACGCTTGAACAAAACAGCGAACTAAGATATGTTTAAAAATAAATATAAAATTATTTTATTAACTGTTAAAGAGCATTTTTAACTCGATTCGACGCGTATCGCTAGTGGCCGGCACAAAACTGCTATGCGTCTGTGTCGTTTGGAGGGACAGCTTCGACTGTTTAAAACAATACAATTATTTTCTCTTTGCAAAGGAGAAGGAGAGAGTAATGGAAAATAGAGAAGAAGAAGAAAAAGAAGAAGAAGAGAGAGAAAGAAAGAGAGAAAGCGAGAAACATACATACATTTTAAAACAATGCCAGTCGAATGTTATTATGTTTTACATTCTGATAACAACATCCAGGTTTGACCTTTCGAATTCTGGGGGCTCATATCGTTTTGACAAAACCGTGTTTCGTAAACAATTGTAATTCAAATATGGCTGATATATACTTACATTTTGAAAATCACACACCCCCTGCATGATATGTGCGTACTTCCCCCATTAGAGTAGTTTTGCAGTAGGGCTGAAAATGTGGGGAACGCAAAGCTCCCTCTAAGGGGTTTATCACCCATTGTGCTACGTTTTGATTTTAAAAGAAGATAAACATTACTTTTTAAAATATTATACAAAATATTTCCTGACAGAAATAATAAACTGGAAATTTATTTTTATAAAAGAATGTCCTTTAACGAAATTTAATGAATTTTAAAGAAAGAAACGAACGTGTTAAATACTCACCTTAAAATCACAGTCGAGATTAAATGTTTCTTAGCTTTATTGGCTCCTGATATGGAAAACTAAAGATATTCAATATACAGAGTGGCCCAATAACAGTATCGCAGAAAATGTAGTAGAGAGGAGGAACATTCTTTTATTGTTCAAATTACCTGTAGTGTTATAAAAGATGGTGTAAATGCTCCCCATGTGCATTTATGCATTTCTGGAAACGTTTAACAACGTTTGCAGATACTGACTGTAGATCTTCTCTTGTGATTCTCCTGATAGCGTTGGTAATGTTCTCCTCAAGTTGGTCAAGACTGTGAGGATTATTTGCATAAACCTTTTGTTTTAATGTCCCCCAAATCTAAAAATCACATGATGACAAGTCCGGGGAACGTGGTGGCCATAACCCTTTGTTTACTGTTCTCCCTTCCGTAAACATGTTATGAACTCATGTCAGATATCTGTGAGACGTGTGACATGTAGCGCCATCTTGCTGGAAAAAAGAATTTCATTTTGTCTTGTGGTGTCAGTTGGTCCCAAGAGAAAGATTAGAGAGATCGGGCTATTTAAAATGGGCAACCCTGTAGTTATACACACACATACACACACACACACACACACACACACACACACACACACACACACACACACACACACACACACACACACACACATATATATATATGTATATATGTATGTATATGTATATATGTATGTATGTATGTATGTATGTATGTATTTATCTGCCTTTTGGATTACTTTGGATCATCTCCCAATTACGCGATTCTCTTGGATTTTACTTGTGCGAATGGAAATTTAACTAACTTTCTTGGATTCTGCATCTTTGGATTCTACCGTCATTGGATATTTTACCCTTCACCAGACGTGAAATCACTTTTTTATTCACCCTATTCCCTCTGCTTCATTTTTTGTTATCAAGTAAAATCTATGACTTACTTGTAGTTTCATTTAATACTTTTGCAAGCAAAATCCGATCCTGCATTTTGCTAAATCCTACCCTCTGATGAGAAGGAAAGTATTTCTTCGAAACTCCGCGGATTAAGGACTATCCACTTATTTAGTGTTTCCTTTTTAAAATTAAATATGTTTTTAACTCTTTTTCAAAGTGATTTTTAACATGTTTTATTAACTACTTGTTCTTATACACACATACACACACACACACACACATATCTATGTATATATGTATGTAATATATATATGTATATATATATGTATATAATCCTATATATATAAAATTAACTCATTTTCCTCCTCTGATTTTGATCTTAATAGGATAAAAAAATCAAGACATTTCATGCAAATGTAATATGCACAAACTGCAGCACAATATCTGAGGTGTGCTATAGGCCTATTATCTCTCCACTTCCTCGATAATCGTAGATTCCTATATTTTTTTCTGGTGACAGTTCACTGCTAAAAATCGGTTAAAATCAATGAAAGTAATACAATCTTTTCTCTTTAATAAATTCCTCCTCCTCCCGCCACCACTTACACCATTGCGGGATCGTTCACAAGGGATAGTTACGAAGAAACACCGATTTGAGGTTTCTTTACTTCGTAGTTGCTTAAAAAAGCTAGAATGAAATTTTACCGTTCCTTTTCGTTCGATGCTTTCTACTGGGCGAAACGCACTATGGACTTAACCGATTCGAAGGGTTATTTATGCCATGTTTTCGCTATATTTCGTTTTGAAGTTGATTAAAATAAACTGGAATGGAAAGCGTTATTTATGTCATTTTTTTTCGCTTTTCGTTGTGTTTTTTTTGTCTTGTTTTTCCGAACACGTTCATCATTTCTTTCCTGATTTTTGTTTTTTGTTTTTCTGATTTTTTTTATTAAAGAAGTTTTACGTTTGTTCGCTGTTTTTTGTTTGTTTTGGTTTTGCCGATTTTTGAACGAAGTTTAACATCGTTTTTTTTTTTTTTTAATATTTAAACAGGTTTATTACTTCGCTTAATCTTTTTAGTCATTTTTAAACCAGTTTTATAAATCACCCGGCAATTTCTCGGAAAATTGAATAAAAAATACAAAAATTACGATTAATTTATAGTCAGTAATGTGGATCCGTGATCGTTGAATTTTAGAAACAACGATTACTGCAAACTGGATAGTGAACGTTGATAAAAAATAAGTACACGTAAATTGCATGTTGCTTCACCATTGTTCAAACTTTAAGGATTGAACTTCGTTTCTTCGAAAGTTTCTTCCTTAGAACTGCACGCCTATGGAATT
>NC_136502.1:99176969-99191969 GCF_053919585.1 Euprymna scolopes
CTTTTCTTTCTTATCAGCGTTATCTACGTGTTTTTTCTTCTTTTTTTTTAATGCGTGTTTTGCTTCTGAGAATGCTGAAAGAGACAAGTTTTGAACGCTATTTTTCTATTATGTCCTGTATGACCTCCTCAAAACTATAAATGGCTCTAACAAGGTCGCATGGTATGCAACCTCGACATCGATGTAACCCCCCATCCAGAAACATATGCATCAGCTGATCAAATTACTAATTTAATATTGAACACTATTTGAACGATATATATATATATATATATATATATATATATATATATGAACCCGCTGAGAGAACGCCGCTCGCATATATATATATATATATATATATATATATATATATATATATATATATATATATATATATATATATATATATATGCACGCGAGCGGCGTTGACTCTACGCAGGTTCAACTGATTTCCTCCGAAGGAAGAAGTGCCAAAGAGATATCAAATTCACATGCAGTCTCTATTGGAATGAATATTCTGGTCAAGGCAGATATCGCCGATATTTTTGAAAGTCATCCTCTCCTTTCGATTGTCTAGTCTTAATTTAAACCTTAGTACCTTCCGGTTTGGCGGCGGTCGTAACAGCAAAAACGTCAGGTTTTTTCTCCGTTCTTTTACTCCTTCGCACTACGGGTTCGAGCCTTCCTTCCTACTACCACTTTTTTTTTTTTTTTTTTGCTCAATATACACATCCAAACACCCGGACAACGCCGGGTTGAAATGCTAATATATCTATAAAAGTGAAAATGTCTGTCTGTCTTTTCTATATGGTAGTTAAGGTAGACTATTATACAGAAAGGCATTACTTTACATATTCACACTTTTTAATATATACATATGCACATAACCTTATGAAGAGTATATAGGGCCCGAGCAAAGCCGCGCAGAACTGCTAGTATATATATATATATATATATATATATATATATATATATATATATATATATATATATATAATAACTATGTCTGAAAGTAGAGAAAACTTCAATGTATGACACTCAGCGAACGTCTTTATTTTCATAGAAATTCTTCCGTTTTGAAATTGTATAATTGTTAAATGATATCATTATTATTGATCATTATAGAATCGTATTTGCACATTTATATTAGCATATTTGCTTCTCATAATCGCAAAACAGTTTGTAACATCAAATTAAGGTCATCGTGTACTCAGTGTAATGGTTTAATACGCATCACTAAACCATTACACTAGCGAAGCAAGCAAAAAGTTTTTAATTAGATTTCATATTTAAGCTATAGATTATTTTTTTCTTTCTTACTAGCATTTCAGATGGCGTTGCTCGGGTGTTTGGAGGTGTATGCTGAGCAAAAAAAAAACAAAACAAAAAAACAAAAAAAAAACAGTGAATTTATTTTTAAATTTGGCTTTTATTATCCCCACTTAATATTTATTGTTTGCGGCTCAAATTAAGTTTTTAAGTTAGATCCATGTCCAAGGAACCTATATCTAAAATTTCAATTGTTTAGACCCTAAATTGCCGGAGAAGTTTGGTAGAGTTTTCAAAGGTCAAATCGTTGAACTTTGACCCTTTAATAGCCAAATTTCTGGCCGAAAACGATTATAAAGATTTTCCCAAATCTCAGTACCCTGTATATCAAATTTCGAGTCTGTAGACTAAAATTGACAGAGTTATTGTGTAGGGAAATGTACAGAGACACAGAGACACAGACACGTTCACTTTTATATATATATATATATACTAGCGGGGGTACCCGGCGTTGCCCGAGTGTTTGTTTCCGGGACGGGGGGGGGAGTTTAAAAAAATGTTATGGTAGGTAAGTAGGAAGGATCAAACCCGGAGTCATGAGTAAAAGTAGGAAAATAAAGTGTGAAAAAATAAAAAATAAAAACATCTGCAACGTTAACAGTTCGGCCACGAAGAAAAGTCCATTCCAGTTGTTTAGGAAAAAAAAAACAAAAAAAAAACGACTACGGTAGGTCGGCGCGAACGTGAAAATATAATGTGAATTGTCCAGCACGCTAACCACTACGCCACAGAGCACTGCAGCTTAGTTTAGTGATTTCACATGAAAGAACTACGAAGCCAAACCGGTGTTCTCTTCTCAACTGTTCCTTGTGAACGATCCCCAAACGGTGTTAAGTGTTGGCAGGGGGAGGAGGAATTTATTAGAGAGAAAATATTTTACCACTTCCATTGATCTTAACCGATTTTGGCCGTGACTTCTCAGCAGAAAAAGTATAGAAATCTAAGATTATCGAGGAATTTGAGAAATAATAAGCCTATAACACACCTCAGATATTGTTCTGCCGTTTGTGCATATTATATTTGCATGAAATATCTTGATTTTTACTCCTATTTATGTCAAAATCAGACGGGAAAAAATGAGTTCATTTTATTTCTATAGAAGATAGAAGATAGAAGATAGATAGATAGAATAGATAGAATAGATAGAAGAGAAGATATATATATATATACACAGTATATATAGTATATATACAATATCTATCTATATATCTATAAAAGTGAACGTGTGTGTGTGTGTGTGTCTGTCTGTCTGTCTGTCTGTGTACATTTCCCTACGCAATAACTCTGTCAATTTTTAGTCTAGAGACTTGAAATTTGATATACAGGGTACTGAGATTTGGGAACATATATGTGATTGATTTTAAGCCAGAATTTCGCTGTTAAGGGGTCAAGGTTCAACGGTTTGACCGTTGAGAACTCTATCAAACTCCTCCGACAATTTGAGGTCTACACACCTGACATTTTAAATATAGGTTCCTTGGGCATGGATCTAACTTAATAACTTAACTAAAATATTAAGGGGCCATAATAGGGGTCAAAGTTAAAATATTGACCTTTTTTGTTTTGTTTTTTTTTTGCTCAGCATACATCTCCAAATACCCAGGCAACACCGGGCTGAAATGCTAGTATATCTATAAAAGTGAACGTGTCTGTCTGTCTGTCTGTCTGTCTGTATGTCTGTTTACATTTCCCTACGTAATAACTCTGTCAATTTTTAGTCTACAGACTCGAAATTTGATATACAGGGTACAAAGATTTGGGAATATATATATATATATATATATATATATATATATATATATATATATATATACGATATATACACTATAATACCCTATATATACACCACATATATACTATATATACGCTGTATATATAAAACATATACTATATATACTAAATATACACTACATAAACTATATGTATATCTATATATATATATATACTATATATATATACTATTATGTTGAGAAGAAACTTCTTTCAGAATTTAAAATTTTTATTTTAAATGATATATATTTCGTTATAATACTTTTAATTTATATATCATTTTAAAAAAGCGTTTTCTGCTCTATCTAATCGTTTTAATTACAATCGTTTTAAAAAAAAATATGTCTTCTTTTCAGAACGTTAAATATAAGATGAAAAAAACAAAACAGATTCGCACAATTTTCTTATTTCAATTCAAGCTAGGCCGAAAAACTATTGAAACAGCTCGCGATACCAACGAAGCGTTTGGCCCAGGAACCACTACTGAACGCACAGCACAATGATGGTTTAAGAAATTTCGTGGCGGCGACGAGAATCTTGGAAATGATGAGCGTAGTGGTTGGTTATCGGATGTTGAAAACGATCAATTAAGAGTCGAAGTCACGAATTGAACTGCAAAGGAAAAGAAAACGCCGTTATGTCATTTTCCCTTCTTTTTCGCAAAAAGAACGACCGGTTTCTCGATCGAGTTTTGACTTGCGATGAAAAGTGGGTTCTCATCGATAACTGGCGACGCTCAGCTCAGTGGTTAGACGCCGAAGGAGCTTCACGACACTTCCCGAATCCAGAGTTGCACCAAAAGAAGGTCATGTTGACTGTTTGATTGTCTACGACCGGTCTTATCCATTGCAGTACTGTAAATAAATGAAATAAATGCATCAGAAACTTCGACAACAACACCCACTAATATTCAATAGAAAAAGCCCAGTTCTTCTTCATGACTATGCCTGACCGCACGTTGCTAAACCGACACTTCAGAAGTTTAATTAATTAGGCTAGAAAACTCTGCCTCATCCGCCATACTCCCCAGACGTCACACCTACCGATTTCCACTTTTTCAAGCATCTCGACGAGTTTCTGCGTTAAAAACGCCTCAAAGACCTAAGCGATATTTAAAATGCGTTCAGCATCTTCATCGTCACCAGAACGCAAGATTTTTAGATTACCTGCATAGATATACTTGTTTTGCGTTGCCAACAATGGTTGATTCTGATGGTGTTTATTTCGACCAGTAAGTTTTTGTTGTAGTCGAGATATATTCATGTAAATTTAAAAGTTAAAAACCGCAAGAACTTTCTTGTCAACGCAATAGAAATCTAGTAACATCAGAGTGAAACAAAACTTACATACGACATAATGATGGCACACAAGTCCTTACTAGATCACTGAAGTTAAGCAACATTGAGTCCGGACAGTATCAGATGGGCGACCAATTTGAGACTATCTAATGGGTAACACATTTGAAAATACCAGACGCTGTATGTAGGGGACACTTTTTTATTATAAAAATACATTGCTAATGATCAACGATAAAATTTCAAATAAGATAATAAAAATGTACGAATATCTCTTCTTCCTCACAGTCTGCCTTTTTATCTCTTCTTCTCTACCATAATTGTAAAAAAAAAAAAATAAAAAAAAAATTGAAAACAGAAAACAAAAACAAAAACAAAAAAATCTTAAATAGTTTAACATCCCACTGAATGCAGTGACGATGATATTTACGAGCTTTAAAAGGCGAACCATTACTGCCTTACTTTAAAAAAAAATGCTAGTTTTATTTTTGGTGTCTTTAAAAAAAAAAACACCCAATATTTTTGCTGATGAGGAGACTTTGTTTCAAAAAACCAGATGATAAAATTATAAAAAAGCTTTATAAGTTTATTCTAACTTTTTTTCTCAACTTATCTTACTTTGTTTATCAACATCAATAAGTAACTATTTTCCTTTATATTTGAATATTTTCCAGATACATCTGCCTTACTTAAAAAATGCTAGGTTTATTTTGGTGTCTGTAAAAAACAACAACCCAATATTTTTTCTGATGAGGAAACTTTGTTTCAAAAAACTATATGATTAAATTATTGTCCATGACTTAATGTCTATCACAATAAAAACATTGTTTCCGAAACGATCGTACAATTTATTGATTTTGTTTGTTCTTCCTTATGAAACAGATTTTGAATTTTAATTATAAATTATCAATCATCTTACTCTCTCTCTCTCTCTCTCTCTCTCTCTCTATATATATATATATATATATATATATATATATATATATATATATATATATATATTGGCAACTGCAAATTTCCAATGTCTAATTCTCCTAAATCGTATTGGGCAAGAGTGAATCAAAATTTGTTTTATTTGGATTCTTCGGACTTCTTTTCTCCTCTTGAGTGTTATTCGCACAACGTTTCGATCGATGTACCCCCCGACCTTCTTCAGGTGTATCTTATCGAACAAAACACATTTTATTTAATCCGCAGAGGTAGCATATTCTCGTTCTGTCAGCCATGACTGCGTAGAAGTCCTAAATAATTCGCAATTGTATCATGAGCACCGCTCGCACTAAGGATTGAACCTTCAACCTCCAGAAGAGTGCAACTTACAACTGAATTTTACCAAGTACTTTGTCTACTACACCACTGACAACAACTCAGCGGACAATACTCAAGATGAGAACAGTAGTCCGAATAATCAAAATAATACGGATTATCAATCCTCATCTAAAAAATTCAGAAACAATAAATCGAAAGTTTTTGAATGCCTGCTTCTTTATGGCGCATATATCACGTGACTAAAGTTACTGGTCCCGTACAAGTATTTTACACCACTCACGGCA
Source organism: Euprymna scolopes (assembly GCF_053919585.1). Lineage (NCBI taxonomy): Eukaryota > Metazoa > Mollusca > Cephalopoda > Sepiida > Sepiolidae > Euprymna > Euprymna scolopes. The sequence goes on from NC_136502.1 coordinate 99,182,899, forward strand.
ATTTTTCCATCTTTTAATGGATGACGGAAACTACAAGACTCTTCTTTTATAGAAGATGTATCCTCCTAGGAATTACCTCTCATTCGAGAATGCGGGTTATTTTATTTATGATCGCCTGAGGCGTTTCTGCCAGTGTTGTGCCGCAATTTTGCTGCACTGCGAAGCAAATAAATAAACAGCTCAATATGTGGAAGATTCAACTGCTGTGATTGGTTGCATCGCTGTAGTTGGTCTGCTGTTATGTTGTGTGCATTACTTCTGTGTAGAGTTTACAAATTGCACATATGAACATGCAAATTGTTCTAAATCGTGATCTTTAGCATAGAGCCATTCTTGTAATAGAAAGATGCAGTTGTCCCAAGCAAAATAAATAAATATAAAAAAATAAATTAAACAATGGCAGGATAAATCCAGTCAGAGCATTTTTTCCAGGTAAAAGAAAACTAATACAATTAGAATCAACTTAGTGTAGAGATCTTCTCGTGTCAAGTTAGCACTGAAGAACCTATGCTTTTTCTACTTCTCATAAAATCAGTCTTCTCTTTCGCTCTAAACACGTTGTCACATCTGAGGCTATTTTCTCCATCTCTACAAATCTAATATCAAACCATGTATGGAGTACTGTTGTCATATTTCGGCTAGTGAATCTGTGTCCCATTTGAAGGTTCTTGATAAATTGCAGGAACGTAGCTGTAATTTGATTGGCCCCCACACTTTCTTCTTCTTCTTCGTCTTCTTCTTCTTCTTCACTAAAACCTCTCTCATTGTACTAGTCTCAGTCTTTACTATAAACACTATTATGACATGTGTTTCTCGAAATTGTCTTATATATCCCCTGCTTCCTTTGCTCATTGATATAGAAGTTCCCATCACTTCGTTTTTTAATACCTTATTGTAATACAGTTCCCTATTCCAGCAGCTTCTTTCCAAGGACTTCAAGGTTGTGGAATTCTCTTCCTGCTCACTGTTTTCCTTTTACCCACAGCCTGTGTCTTTTAAAAATTAAGGTCAATAACATCTTCTGTCTTTGCAATAAGCATCTTTCATTCTTGTTAGCTCCTTACAGCAAGTAGCTTCATGCCTTGTCTCAAACAATTCCATTACCCCCCCCCCAAGAGATTCAAAATACCAGTCGAGGATCCGTTCAATCAGGTCAACAAGTTCGGGGCCATTTACGTTGTCCTGCATCTGTCGGGATGAGGTATGCACCTAGGAGGTTCATCCTTCCAGGCCTTGTTACCCGAATTTCGGGTGCAGTAAGTTCATTGCTTACTGCCTGAGACGCCTCTACAGTGGAATTCCGACGGAGCTGTCCAGGCAATTTTTGCTGGGTCAGAGTGCTCCTTGTTTAAGGGCACTGACTTGAAACACTACAGCTTCGGACCTTGTGTCACATTATACTGTGGTGGAAGCATGTAAATATCTACCCTCTTATAATGGCAAAAATATTGCAACATGTATTACAAGTTTAAACCAAGTAACAAACGTCAAGGAAGCATCTAAAGACACATGTGCAAATGATGAAAATTGTTCCAGACGTTTAGCTCGGATTGCAAGAAACTCGGCGATTGGATGAGGTTAGGATTAGCTGCGAAGATTCCAATGCTGTATTGACCGCTGTAGAAGCAAATCCGACTGGTTCAGTATCTCACTATTCAATGTGGTTGATCACTTCTACGTGCTGACAACTTGTTCCAAGAAATGGCAAAACCTTGGGTTACACTTTTAAATACAAATTATTTCTTATTGAAAACTGCGACGATATGACACACTCTTCTAAATCCATACTGGCACGTGATTTCGGAACTTAAACAATTAAAATATCACCGTTGAAAGAAAACAAGGACTTTACTCCTCTTTTGACTGCTTGATACATAGAAAGATGGCGAGAAAAAGGAATCCCCGAAGAAAACGCTATATCACCGAAAATTATTATAAATAAATAAATGTTCATTTTTAAAAACTTCAGATTTAATCAAATTTAAACAACGTTTCCAATGAGTAAAAATATCCATTTAATAATTTAATATTTCAAATACTCGAGATAGGTTCATAGCCATCAATTCACCCAAAAGAAAAAAAAAGTACCGTCTATTAATATACAAAGAAATATTAAAACGGCTAAGAAAAATCATTGTACGTGTTTTCTTTTGTGTCTTATGTTAACTAACCACATTATCTAAAAATAGAAATCTGGTGAAAATATTTAAGTAACTACAACAACAGCAACAAAGCTAACACAACGAATGAAATGACAGCTGATGAAAGCTGGAAACAGCCTACCGGGTTTCAGTCTTCCCATCGTAATGAAGGTAAGGATGCTGTATTATATTAGGATTGTTTTAAATCAAAAGACACCGCCGAAAATAGAGCAAGAACAAGATGGCTTTCTAAACCGAGTCCCATCTGACAACAACGATCTCAAATTACCCGATGGAATTAGATAAAACCTGCTCACCAACCAAACAAACAACTAGCAAACCGAGAGCGGATAAAACAAAGGGGGGGGGTAATAAAGTAAATGGATTCCGCGTGTAGAAAAAGATATTCGTCAAAATACATACCAAGAAATGTTAAGTTGGCATCAAATTGCTGGCAATTTCTTTGAATTAATATTTTGTAAACTAAAGAAACGTAGATATCATTGCTAAATAAATCAGGTAGATGGTGCGACACTCTTCTCATTATTTGCACTCACTAGGAGTTCCCATGTGGCACAATGACGTAGCTTCCTTTCAGGGTAGCTTGGACATTTGCATTAATAAACCTTATACCTAACTTCCAACCTTGTGCCCAACTTGTTCTGTACTTGTGGGGAAGTGCGCACGTGTTATGCAGGTGCTTTGCGATTTTGAAAATGTTAGAATATATCAATATATGTATGACTCGAGCCAAGCGTGACAGTTGTTTATAATATTCAACCAAGTCCAAACGATCCAAGGTGCGAGGTGACTAAAAGGCCAGCCTTGCATGCGAGTAGCTGAATTTGAAAAAAAAAAAAGCACTTGTACAGTTTAATCAAGGCATAAAAAAAATGAAAATATCGAACAAAGGTTATATTGTACGTATCCGTTTTGGACCGAAGATATCCGAAAAATGTTTTACTTAATTTGATCGAGTAGCTTTTTTTTTTTTTCTTTTTTTTTTTACAGCGGAAAACACGTTTTTATGACTGCGCATTGAAGGTAGACATTTTTGAATTTTTGAACACGCCACGGGTAGATAACTCAGTTTAAAGCGCCGACACTCCTTCCTTTTTTAATACTAGTTTTGCTCGGTATCATCACAAATTGTTTTTTCGCTGTAAAAAAAAAAAAACAAAAAAACTACTTGATGAAATTAAGTGAAATTTTTTTTCGGAGAACTTCATTCCATAACGGATACGTACAATATAACCTTTTTTCGATATTTTCATTTTGTTAATGTCTTGATTAAACTGTACAAGTACCAAAAAAACATTGCATTAAAACGTATCTCTCTCTCTCTCTCGTTCTCTCTTTTTCTTTATTTCTCTCTTTCACCCCCTTTCTCTCTCTTTCTTCATTGAAAGAGAGAATTGAATTATAATTGTATTGTTTTAAAAACAGTTGAGACTTGCATCTTGTGCGCGACGGATGCACATAGCAGTTTGGCTGCACGTGTCGGCTCTCAACGGGTCTAAACTAAATATGTTCCTCCATTGTTCAAAATAATTAATTTTATTTTTATATATAAAAAATGTATTGTTCGCTTTATTCTATGCAGCGTTCAATTTAAGCCCAACGGTTCCTGTTATCAAGATAAAACCTTGCACGCAATGAAGAGACAGGAAGCGATCCATGCCAGCTGGTTATGGCCGACAACATATCGACCCGTTGATGTTTCCATGTGCCTATCATTTGATATCGTTTATTCCCCTGGGGAGCTGGTTGCGTTCCTAGGACTTTCCTCAACCAAGTAACCCTCCCCTGGCCAACGATAGTGTCATACTCACACAGGTTATCATCAGAGATTACTCATTGACAAAAACAGGTCGTGCTCCACAAGATCCGGATAAAAACTAGTCAGGTTTTCAGTACTCTCCATCTATTTCGATAACCTCTGCAAATATATTTGCAACAGCCGCTTGCTATCGATTTTTTCACTGGAATTTGGGTGACAGTGTTGTGTATTGGGGGTGGAGATGTATGTCTGTATGACCGTATATATACGGTACCAAATGAACATATGTTGTATATACGTTTGTGACGTATTTGTATTGCAGAGGGGGTTCTCTCTCTCTCTCTCTCTCTCTCTCTCTCTATATATATATATATATATATATATATATATATATATATATATACATACTGTTTGCATCGTGACGTGTTGAATGGTGTACGTGGCGCTAATATATGAATGTTGTGTTATCATCAACGGACCATATGTACTTATCTTGTACGTTGTGTTTGTTGTTTAATTGTCTATTTTACGGCCCGTGATTCGTCTCATCTAGTGGGTTGGTGCCTGCGGGTCACAACATATAATACACAATATATACATGACAACATACCTGTTTTTACTATTGTTTCTTCTGGTAGATACGTCATCCGTCTTCAGGGGAGCTGGAATCTGTTTAAAGGCACATTCAAGATAGGACCCAAGACGATGTAAGATTTTATGTATTTTATTCACTCCCAGGTATTCATCGTAGTAGAAGGGAGTGATCGACGATCTTTGGCTTGAGGGGAGGGGGTTCTTCTATGTCTCCATTCTGAGACTTCTCCTCCCTCATGAGAGACCCCTTTTTAGCCCACCTGTCTCTCTTGGTGTCCCATATCCAACTGCCGACTATGCTTGTGCAAACTGGAACACGTGACATGTGACATGTCACTTCCAATATTCGTTCGCATCTTCCGGGGCAACTGACCTCTATTGTCTACTCATCACTAGAGAGATAGATAATTATAGAGACAGATAGATAAATAGATAGATATATAGATGGATGAATATATTATTTAATTGGAATTCATTATTGAGATGAGTATTATTTATTAATTTATTTTATTGCGGACTATTATCCTCATCTTTTTTAGTTGTTGTTTCACGACGTTTTGGCCAACTATTCCTCTGGCCTTCATCAGGTGGTAACCGTGGCGGGATAGGAACTCCGAATCTCTTAACTGCATCCTCAGCAATTACTGCCTTCCATAGTTGTTGTCGTCTCACCATGTTTTCAGGGCCCGTGGCGCAGTGGATAGAGATGTTGAATCTCTACGGTTCCAGGTGAGGATTGTCTGAAGATAGCGGTTTCAATCCTACCCAAATCCAGTTAGACGCTTACTTGGCCAAAAACGAAGGTCATAGGAATAGTTGGCTGAAACGATGTGAAACAAAATAAAAAAGACGAGGATAATAGTTCGCAATAAAATAAATTAAGATACAGAGATAGATAACAGATAATTACTGCTTCTGCCTTACCACTCTCCAACAACAGTAAGCCCAACGTCCCAGTCCTCTTCGGATTATTAAGTTGAGGCGTCGTTTGTAGCCTATCTCCTATGTCTTTAAAACTGCCACCATCCTTCTCAATTGTTTGGTGTTGTACAGGTCCACGCTGACACCACACTTTTTGTTTAGGGGGTATTTATTTGCTTCCCCACTGAGCAAATTACGCACAAGGCTGTTTTTAATGTGGAGAGAGAGGATAGGGGGAAGGAAAAAGGGGACCAGCTCCCGAGAGGTGGGAAACGGGAGCTGGATAGTGATTGTTTGCTGGATAGTGATTGCCTACATGGACCAGAAGATTGCCACAAGGGCAATGGTCTTTGATTGCAGCATCTGCCGGAACAGATACTACACTTTGATCTTGACCAAAAGGCCAAATAAACGTGCCCCCGCAAGAGGGGGAGGGAGGTTGGGGTCACTTTTTTTTTTTTGAGGGGGGATGACATAGTTAACTTACAGTTTTGTGATTTCATTCCTCTACCTTAGTTTTATTCATGTTACACATTCTATAGGGGCTGGTTATCGTCCGTAGCTCATGTGGATCAGTTTCCGCGTTCGAAGAATTTCCTTAAGATTTCAGCATTGCTATCCGCTGTATCTTCTCTCCATTCCCTTTGATCTCAATATTTCTCATTCTTTTTTCGAAGTTTGTCGCGATTGTTCTAGTACTCTTACGATTATTGGTGTTTTCTTCATGCTCCATATCACTTTGGGTTCTCTGCTTCGCGTATTACCCCGCTTCTCCGTCTCCTGTGAGCTGCTGGAACGACGAAGTCTATGATCTGTCATTTTTTCTTCTTCTTCTTCTTCTTCACTATTATTACATAGGGTTCCCTTGCTTGAACGGGTTTATCCATTTGTACTCCAATATCCCATAGCATTTTATAGTTTCTGTTTTCAAATACTGCTTCCGATAGTTCGAAGTGTGTTGTCTTTTCAATCTTGTGTCTATTTTTATATTCGCTGAATTCACTTATTATGCAACATTGTTTCGACTGTTTCTTCGCGGAGTCTACATTTGCTATTTTCTAATATCTTTTCGATCTTTGTATGATATCGTTTATGGTAATCGCATCTTCTGCAGCTGTTAGTAGCGATTCAGTCTCGCTTTCGTAAGCGTCGTCTTTTGTCATCCTTATGAATCGTCCATGTAACTGTTTCTCTCCTCACTTGTATTTTCTTGTCTTGTTCCTTGCTTCTCTGTTCTCAATTTTGTTTATTTTTACGGTGTTTCTTGCCGCCATCATTACTCTTTCTGTGTTTTGCATTATGTATTTTCTATTTTTCGTAAATGTTACCTTACGCTACAACAGAACACTGATCACTTTAATTTTTTTTAGGGGTATTCGAGGTCGCTGACAACGAATCTGACAATACAACCCGCCGCAAATTTACCGTTTGCATGGTATGAACCTGCTCACCAACCATGTGAAAAATCTTAACAGTACAACTGAGAAAAAATATATTATGTGATAAGACACCCCCATACGCCCGTTCGCACTCGACCGTATCATGTAAGGAAAACACTACCGAAGGTGGTGAAATGGCACAAAATAGTCCCAAGGTCTAGGGGTTCATACCATGCAAATGGTAAATTTGCGGCGGGTTTGATTATCAGATTCGGTGTCAGTGACCTCGAATACCCCTAGAAAACAAATTAGAGTGATCGGTGTTCTCTTGTAGCCTAACATTTACCCTATTTTTTTATATCATTCACACATTCTTCTAAACCAGCCAGTTCTCTTCCCCGTCTTTCCTTTTTACGTAGAGTCGGTCAGCACTATATTATCTATGCTTGAAAGATCCTGTCATACACGTTTTTGTTGTGGATCCATGCCATGACTATGTTCTTTTTTTTTCTACTTTTTACTCCCTTAAGTATTTTTTGTCTATGTATAATAGACCATACATCCCGCTTTTCTTGTTTTGTCATCCTTTCTATTTCTCAAGAATTAGTCCACGGTTTTGAGGGAGTGATATATTTTTTCTCAGTTGTACTGTTTAGATTTTCTACATGGTTGGTGAGCAGGTTATGGGCCTTTAGTTGATGGGGGCGGCTCTCTTTTCTATCTTTTTTTGTATCAGTGTGGTTCTACCTCTGGTCATCCGCTCTTACACGCCAGCTTCGTGGATACATCTTTTCAGATTTTGAATGAGACTTTTATGTAATATTGTGAATTTTGAACCAGCATCCTTACAATCCATCTGCTGATTTCGTTTTCTGTCCCATCTTCGATTTGCTGTAATTCTTATTACATGTATTTAACCTATATATTATTTAATTGGAATTCATTATTGAGATGAGTATTATTTATTAATTTATTTATTGCGGACTATTATCCAGAGAAATAGTTGGTCGAAACGTTGTGAAACAACAACTAAGAAAGATGAGGATAATAGTCCACAATAAATAAATTAATGCATTTAACCTATTTGATATTTCTATTGTAGTCTTGTTGTTTCTCCCATATCTTGCTCCAGTAGAGTTTTGTTTATGTCGGACCCGATTGTTCTGTTTTTGTTGTTGTCCCGTTGACATTTTGGTAAAATTTGCTCATTGTTTTCAAAGGTCATTTTTTGTTTGTGTTGTTCCGATTCGTATCTGTATCGTCTGAATTTTGCTTCTTTTGCTGCTATCTTTTGCTTTAGTTCTTCCAGTTTCTTGTTTAGCCTCTCCGTGCGAGTTATATTTCCACTTTTCAACCCTTTTCCGTTCTCTTTCATTTTGTTCATCGCTTTGGTTTTATTTTTTATGTTTGTTCATCGGGGGTTTCCAGCCTAAATTCCTCTCCAGAAATGACAGTCCATTTTCTTTTTCCGGCTTTTTTCTATCATTGGTCCATAAGGAGCTTTCACACAGGTCATCAAAAATCTCTCCTTGAAAATAGCCTGTGGTGTTCCCTAGAAGCTAAGTGACAACAAGTCTCCCAAGATTTCCCGTAATCTCAACCTCTTTCGATAACATTTGCATTATCATAATAAATTTGCATTATCGCAACAGCTGGTTGCTATTTATTTCTCGGTGGCAGCGGCTATTGGTCTTCAATGGAATTTGAGTGGCAATAAGCCTCCCCAAGGTCTCAGTTCTCTTTGCACTTATCTAGCGTATGTCTGGTCAGTTCCTCGGTCTTTCCTTCCTCCTTGACTCTACTTGGCTATTTATTCTCACTCTTTTTTTGGGCGAGGCAGTGATGTTATATGAGGGGATGGGGTGGGGGTAGATAACTTATAGATATGTAGTGTTTAATGTTTTGCCTCTACAGCAGTTTGTCTGGCTCGCGCTTGTTGCTCCTGTCTGTAAGTTTCCACATTCAAGGGGTTTTCTTAATATTTCAGCTGTTTTCATTATTACTATTTTTTTTTTACACAGTGATCACCACTTATCAAGGCCCGGAAGCCACTCAGGGATAAGGGTTATTGCAATTACATTACGTTAGTGTGGAGATTTGATGAAGTGTTTATTTAAGGGGGCGGTTCATTAGGAATTTGTTAACATTGGACTTGAAGACATCCAAGTTGTTGTCCGGTGGGAAGCAGGCAGACGGAACAGAGTTCCACAGGCGTGCAGTTCTAAGAAAGAAGCTTTGTTCATGGAATCCGCGTTT
>NC_136502.1:99196969-99209469 GCF_053919585.1 Euprymna scolopes
AACAATAACAATAAGAAAACAATAATAATAACAATAATAACAACAACAACAATAATAATAATAATAAAGATAATAACAATAATAACAGCAATAAAATTACAATAACAATTATAATAGCAATAATAATAAATACAATAATAATAATAATAATAATAATAATAATAATAACAATAATAACAGTAATAGTAATAATGACAATAATAATAATAGTAATAATAATGACAATAATAAAAATAATGATAATAACAATAATAATAGAAGTAACAAGTACAATAACAATAATAATAGTAATAATAATAAATACAATATTAATAATAATTGTCCTATCATATCTCTACATTGCCATCCTCACTTGTTCTCATTTCGTCAGACACAACTTCAAACAACTTTCCAGTACACTTCAACCCAGAATTCTCAAAAATCTCCAAGTATACCCGAAGCGCCATACGCTCATGTCTTTTGCAGTACTCTTTGTGAGTTAATCTGCTACACCTTTCTCCAAGGTGTGCAATTAACTCTGAAAACCTTTCACAAATCGGTCAATCTGCAGCAACGTTCTCTCCTAGAACCACTTTTTTTTAACAGTCGCGTTTCTAATGCCTGCTCTTGTACTGCACAAACAAAAGCTTCAGTACTCTCAGCCAAATACCCAGCTCTAAGCAATTGCCAAGTCTTTCATCAGACACATCTGCTACAACTTGAAAGGAATTTCCATGCATTTTATTCCCAGCCAATTCATCTTCCCTTTCTCTGTCCATACGTTTCACATATTCAGCCTTGGTCTCGCATACTTACACTTCATTGACCACAACCTAGAGCATCCACTCCTCACTTCTAACCACATACCACTTCAATGATGTCTTCTCAGCTCAATCTTTCACACTTATCAAACTTTCCTCACTGTCTTTCCTTTTCTGATACAACCTAACTACGCTTCTTTTTATGTGTAATACACCAAACATTGCTAAAACTTTTCTTGTTTTGATATTCATGGCATGCAACTCCTTGTCAGACCATTCTAAAATTTCCGCACTGTATCTCTAAACACTGACTGCCCATATATTCACTGCTTTCATCAAATTTCCTCTGTACAACTTGGACTTCTAAGACATCCCTTCCTGATTTTCTTTTTTATCTCTCTGTTCATGATGTCTACATCCTCCATTCACAAGAATAGAATGTCCGCTGGACAAGTGCGAAGAGAACTGGGCCCTTGGGGAGGCTTACTGCTACTCAAATTCCAGTGAAAACAAATGGCCGGTGCCAACAAGAAGTCAATGGTAAGCGGCTGTTGCGTCAAAGGCAAATTCATTTGCAAATGCTACCGAAAGAGGTGGAAAGTACTAGAAACCCAGGGAGACTTGTCACTCAGCTCACAGGGAACGCCACAGGTTGTTTTCAATGAGATATCTGTGATGAATTGCGTGCAAGCCCCTTGTGAGCCAATAATAATAATAATAATAATAATAATAATAATAATAATAATAATAATAAGAATAAGAATAAGAATAAGAATAATAAGAAACAACAATAATCATAATAACAATAATAATAACAATAATAATAAAACAATAATAATAACAATAAAAACAACAACAATAACAATAATAATATCAAAAGCAACAACAACAATAACAATAACAATAATAATAATAATAATAATAAGATTAAAAACAATAACAATAATAATATCAACAACAACAATAACAATAATATTAATAATAATAAGATTAATAATAATAATAAGATTAACAATAAAATTATTATTATTAATAATAATAATAATAATAGTAATAATAATAATAATAATAATAATAATAATAATAATAATAATAATAATACGTGAACGGAGGAAAATCAAAAGCAGAACGACCAAACTAAACAGAGCAAACTCCATTGGGGTAAAATATGGGGAGAATGACAGGAACATAGCAGAAATGCCGAATGGTTGAAAGACAGGAAAGAAGAGCTACAACAAATCAAAGAAGGAACAGTGAATGAAAACAGCAAGGAACCCTTAAAGAAAACCATAGAAAAATGGCAAACTGGAGAGCACAAGGTCACGACGGGATACATGCATACTGATTTAAAAAATTCATAAGACTACACGAAAGGCTAGCTCAAAAAATGAAAAGATTTATACAGGAAACAAACATGCCAGATTGGATAAGAAAAGGCAAAACCACACTGATATAGAAGGACACATAGAAAGAAACCGCCATCAGCAGCTATAGGCCTATCACGTGTTTACCCACTATGTGGAAGATACTGACAGCACAAGTGAGGGAACAAATCTACCACTCCCTAAATAATCGTGGACTTCTCCCCGTGGAACAGAAAGGATGCCAGAAAGGAAAAGAGGAACACATGATCTGCAATACATAGAACAATAGATCTTAAAGGAGGTAAAAAGAAGGAGAATGAATTTAGCCATGGCATGGATCGACTACAAAAAAGGCGTACAACAGTATCCCACAAACATGGATAATAGAATGTTTAAAAATCTATAAAATATCAAGCAGGATCATCAACGTAATAGAAAATGCAATGAGAACATGGAGGCTGGAGATTCACTATCACCATTGTTGTTTATAATATGATACCCCTGAACAATATACCGAGAAAGTGCCAAGCTGGATACAAGTTCTTTAATATGGAGGAAAAAAATGAACCACCTAATGTACATGGATGACCTGAAACATTTTGCAAGGACCGAAAAAGAACTAGGGACACTAATAAACACTACTAGGATCTTCAGCTAGGTTATCCAAATGGAGTTTGGTATGGAGAAGTGCGCACTACTAGTTATAAGTAAGGGAAAACTGGAGACAACAGAGGGCATGGAACTTCCCAACCAAACGGAGATGAGGGACCTAGGAGAACAAGATGCCTATAAACACCTGCGAGTTCTGGTAGCAGACATTATCAAAGCCTCAGAAATGAAAGAGAGAATTGGAAAAGAATACTCCAGGAGAACAAGAAAACTTCTAGAAACTAAATTATATAGCAGAAACCTAAAAAAAAAGTATAAATACATGGGGAGTATCACTAGTGAGATATTCAGGACCGTTCATAGGATGAACCAAAGAAGAACTGAGACAGCTCGATCAGAGGACCAGGAAACTCATAACCATGCACAATCCACTACACCCAAAGGACGATGTTTACCGACTATACGTTAAAAGAAAAGAAGGCGGAAGAGGACCAGTTTGTATAGAGGACTGTGTGCATTACACACACACACACACACACACACACACACACACACACACACACACACACACACACACACACCACACACACAAAGAATTAAAAAATATATAACGCAGAACACGGAAAGGATAATCATGGCAGCGAAGGACACTAAGAAAATCGACAAAGACAGAGATAAAGCATAAGACGAGAAAAGGAAGAAAAAAAACAACTACATGGAAGATTCATAAAAATGACAAAAGATGATAAATAACGAAAGCACTTGGACATGGATGTGAAAAGGACACATAAGCCGAGAAACTGAATCTCTAATAACTACAGCACAAGATAACTCGATAAGAACCAACCACATCAAAGCAAAGATCGATAAAACACAAGAAAACAGTAAATGCAGGCGCTGTGGGCAAAGAGACGAAACGATAAACCATATAGTAAGTGAATGCAGCAGACTGGCCCAAAAGGAATATAAGAACAGACACGACCAAGTGGGAAAGGCAGCACACTGGGACCTCAACTGTATATGTGCGAAGAGAACTAGGACCTCGGAGAGACTTATTGCCACTCAAATTCCAGTAAAGACCAATGGCCGTTGTCAACGAGAAATCAATGGTAAGCAGCCGTTGCCATAATGCAAATTTATTTGCAAATGTTATCGAAAGAGGTGGAGACTTCTGGAAAATCTGGGGAGACTTGTGACAACAAGTCTCCCCAGATTTACAAGAAGTCTCCACCTCACCTTCCAGAAGTCTCCACCCCAGCTTCCAGGGAACACCGCAGGCTGTATTCAATAAGATCTTTGAAGACCTGTCCGAAAGCTCCTTGTGAGCCCATAATAATAATAATAATAATAATAATAATAATAATAATAATAATAATAATAATAATAATAATAATTCTGATTTTGTTTATCAACGTCTATCTGGAAAGGGATGGGATTCATTTCCAGAGGATTTCCCTTAATCCCGGCTTCAAACCAGGAGCTTCAAAGATCACGCGTTTTCCTAAGGATATTGGTGGTACCTATAATTGCAGAGGTCTTAAGGCCGCCTAAAAAATCGGGATTTGTAGTTTTTTCAATTGTCCTTCCAGACGACTTGATACTACACCTAGTGTACCAACTATGACCGAGATTATTTGTGTTTTAACCCCGTGTATACGCCTTATCTCCAAGGCCAATGGAGCATATTTACTCCACTTCTCGTTCTCATTCTCTCTCACATTCCTGTCCCATGGTACTGAAAAGTCTACAATCTGCCAGTTTTTTGAGACCTTCTCAATGGCGACCAAATCCGGACGATTATGTTCCAATTGCTTGGTCGTTATGACACTTTTGTCCAACCATACCTTTACCTTGCCATTCTCACTTGTTCTCTCTTCATCAGACACCTCCTCAAACCATTTCCAGCAAACTTCACCCCAACCCTCGTACACACCTCCCAATATATCCGGAGTCCCATGCGATCGTGTCTTTTGCGGTACTCTCTTTAATAATAATAATAATAATAATAATAATAATAATAATAATAATAATAATAATAACAACTATTATAAAAATATAAAATATAAATAAAAATAATAATGGCAACAATAATAACAACAAAAACAACAACAGCAGCAGCAGCAACAACAACAACAACAACAACAATAATAGCAGCAACAACAGTAATAATAATAATAATAGTAATAATAACAACAACAATTATAATAATAATGACAATAACAAAAATAATAATGGCAGCAATACTAATAATAACAACAACAATAATAATAATAATAATAATAATAATAATAATAGCAGCAACAACAATAATAATAATAATAATAATAATAATAATAATAATAATAATAATAATAATAATAATAATAATAATAATAATAATAATAATCGCAGCCAGAGACACTGAAGACACAAACAAGATAGAAAAAGAAGTAACGAGGAATAAGACAAGAAAAGAAAAATGGGAAGAGAAACAGCTACATGGACAATTCATAAGGATTACAAAAGAAGAGACTAACAAAAACATTCGGAAATGGCTACAAAAAGAAAACCTAATCATGGAAACTGAATCACTCACATTCTTACAACATTCGTAAACATTTATGCTGACGATACTACCATCTATGGTAGCCCACCAAAGACAGTAAACGACGAAGTTCTCTCTGATTCTCTCTCTTCTTATCTTTAGCAAGTGCTACAATGGGAAAATAGGTAGCTGGTTACTTTCAATGCATCTAAAACCAAGCTTCTATCTTTACATCATCAACGCTCTGACAACCATCTGGCATCAATTGAAATGAATGGCTCTCGTCTTGGGGAGGCTTCATGTTTTTACAAACTTCTGGGCTTGACCTTTACTCCCGATATTAAATGGAACACATACATCAAATCCGTTGCCAAGATCGCTGGAAAAATGGTGGGATCCTTCTATTGACCCAGTAGATATCTCACTGCTGATGCAATTCTCAACCTATATAAAATCCAGGTACGTCCAAGAATGGAGTACTGTTGCCACATCTGGACAGGAGGGGCACCTTATCCTGCCTTGATAGAGTTAAAAATAGATTTCGTAGCCTCGTAGGGGATGCTCTTTTCTCTTGCCTGCAACCTCTTTTTCACAGAAGAGACGTTGCGAATCTGTCTCTGCTTTATCGTTATTTTCATGGCACGTGCTCATCTTAGCTCCAATCCATGCCCTCCCCCTCGCCAAACTCTCACGGGAAACACTCGTCTAGCTGAAAACAATTAATAATTTCCCCTACTCTTTATCTGTGCCTACACGTAGATTCCATGAACAAAGTTTTTTTCTTAAAACGGCACACCTGTGGAACTGTCTTCCATTTGCCTGCTTTCTAGCTGACTACAATATGTCCGTCTTCAAGTCCAATGCAAACAAGTTCTTGATGAGCTGTTCCACTTAAGTTAACAAATTTACAGAATCTCCACTACTAACGATTACTATGATTCTGATATTGTAGGCTCTTTAACCCTTATCCTCGAGTGGCCTCTGGGCCTTGATAAGTGGTGAATCCTATGTAAAAAACACACATCAAAGCAAGGATCGACAAGACAAGAAAACAGCAAATGCAAACTCTGCGGACAAAGAAACGAAACAATAAACCACATAGTAAGTTAATGCAGCAAACAAGCACAAAAACAGTATAAAATACACACAGTCAAGATGATGAAGACAGTACATTGGCAATTATGCAAGCAATTGCATCTTGGACATCCAGACAAGTGGTACAAGCACAAACTGACAGCAGTACTGGAAAATGAAAGTCATAAGATCCTATGGTACATGCATATACAAACGGATAAACCCATCCAAGCAAGAAGACTGGATGTCATAATAGTTAACAAGAAGGAAATAACATGCCAGATTGTAGACTTTGCCGTTCCAGCAGACCACAGAGTGAAGATCAAAGAGACTGAGAAGCGGAGCAAATTACATGGAACTGGCCAGAGAACTCAAAGGGATCTGAAAAATGAAGAAAGGCAAGATAATACTATTAATAGTAGGAGCGCTAGGAACAATAAGTAAATAATAATAATAATAATAATAATAATAATAATAATGATAATAATAATAATAATAATGATAATAATAATAATAATAATAATAATAATAATAATAATAATAATAATGATAATAATAATAATAATAATAATAATAATAATAATGATAATAATAATAATAATAATAATAATGATAATAATAATAATGATAATAATAATAATAATAATAATAATAATAATAATAATAATAATGATAATAATAATAATAATAATAATAATAATAATAATAATAATGATAATAATAATAATAATAATAATGATAATAATAATAATGATAATAATAATAATAATAATAATGATAATAATAATAATAATAATAATAATAATAATAATAATGATAATAATAATAATAATAATGATAATAATAATAATAATAATAATAATAATAATAATGATAATAATAATAATGATAATAATAATAATAATAATAATGATAATAATAATAATAATAATAATAATAATAAAAAAGAATGGGATAGATTGGAATTAGAAGTATGGCTGAGAGGATACAACAGATAAAAATAATGAAAACGGCTGAAATATGAAGGAGAATCATTGAATGCAGAGATTAACATACACGAGCTGCAGATACAATAATACAACGTGTCGGACATATAGAAACTGCTACAGATGGAAAATACAAAGGAACATGCGGAATCATGAAAGCTGAAATTGTGTAATTGTAAGTTGAACCCCCTGCGCCTCTGCCCTCCCCTGCATTCTCCCCTGTGTGTGTGTGTGTGTGTGTGTGTGTGATCATAAACTGGTTCCACACCAAATAAGTGAGGATCAAGGAGGATGGAAAGACCGAGGATGAGTGCAATGAGGACGAGGACCCTGATGAGGTTTATTGTCGTCCAAATTCCAGTCAGCATCAATAGCCGCTGCTAACGAGAAATCAATGGTAAATGGCTGTTGCGATAACGCCGATTCATCTAAGGTTATCGAAAGAAGTTGAGTGTACTGGAAATCTGATGAGACTTGTTGTCGATCAGCCTCCAGGGAACACCACAAGTTTTCCATTAAAGAGATATCTTTGATGATGGCCTGTGTGACTACTAGTAAGTAAATGATATTAATAAAACTAATATACAAGATCCCGCTGGTCTCTGTGTGTTTCTCGCATATAATGAACTTACATAAAGGGATATTGAATTATTTTTTATTTACTGGAAATTTACTGGAAAACACATATCGAAATCTAAATAAATCTGAAGAAAAATTAAAAAATGTTTTTAAACATCTAATTAAAACAAATAAAAAAACTTTAAGCAAGACATTTATTAAAAAAAAAAAAAAATTCTTTCGGCCTTCTATTCGGACAAGTCCGGGTAAAGAAAGCTCGTAATAGTTAATGGCCGTTAAATAAATAAACATCTCGATTTCGAACAGATAGCGAACGTAAACAAGAAAAGATTGGCCTTTTACAAATCGTATGAGTGAAATGTTGAATATTTTATAAACTTTGCATTGTAATATACCTCTGTTATTATTTACTGGTGTTCATATCTTGGAAGTTTTTGAACCTTTAAAACTATATTAAAAAAAAACAAATCAAAAACACTTAATTCCGTTTTAATTTCGTTGTGAAACTATTTTGCTTGTAAGTCAATTAATCTATTGCAAACAGTGTATTAGTTAGCTTTCAACTATTCACGCTATTCCTAATATTATTTTAGGGATCACCATGGCTCCTCAGCAGTGTTGATCAAACACCACCTCCCTTAAAAAAAAAAGAACAAAAATGTTTCGGATATCGGATCTAGTTGTTTGCTCCAGATTTGCTAACCTATTCATGTTAATCAAAAAATGTCTTTATGTCCTTCCTCCTATTATTTGTCTTTGCTCCCAAAGAAAGTGTTTGTTATTTACAAAACTTCTGTATTTTTTAAAGGTTAAGATGAATCTATCATATCAGGTTGACAAAAAAGTTATTGCGGGTTTTAACTTTTACATTCAGATGATCACATCTCGGCTCAACCAAAAATTTATTAATCAAAACAAGCACCATCAGAATCAACACAAAACAAGTGTACTCATGCCAGTAACGTAAATACCTTGCGTTTTGGTGTCGAAGGCGCTTTTGATATCGCTTAGGTTTTTTAAGCATTTCTCACGCAGAAAGTTGTCGAGATGCTTGGAACAGTGGCAGTTGGTAGGTGAGAGGTCAGGAGAGTATGGCGGATGAGGCAAAATTTCGTATCCCAATTCGTTCAAATTCTGCAAGATCAATTTAGCAACGTGCGGTCGGGTATTGTCGTAGAGGAAAATAGGGCCTTTTTTGTTGTCTAATGCTGGGTGTTGTCGCAGTTTCTGATGCATTTCATCCATTTGTTGACAGTACTTCTTCGTCGTAATGGTTTCGCCTGCATTGAAAATAATGTAATGGATGAGACTGGTCGCAGACTACCAAACAGTTAGCACGACCTTCTTTTGGTGCAACCCTGACTTTCAGAAGTGTTGGAGAGCTTCGTAGGCGTCTACTAAGCTGAGCGTCGCCGGTTGTAGTAAATAATGCACTTTTTATCGCAAATCGCAACCCTGTTGAGAAACGAGTTGGTCTTGTTGCGCAAAAAAAAAAAAAAAAAGGGAAAATGACATTTCATAATGGCGTTTCTTTTGGTTGTCGCTCAATTCGTGAGGCACCCATTTATCAAGTTTTTTTTGTCTTTCCAATTTCTCCCAAGTGGTTGAAAATCGTCGTATACGTTACGTCTAATTCAGAAGCAAGCTATCGAACTGTTGTGCGTGGATTGGCTTCGACTAAGGCTCTTAATTGATCGCTGTCAACATCCGATGGTCTGGTCTAGCACTACGCTCATCATTTTCAAGACTCTCCTTATCGCCGCCACGAATTCTTTTTAAACCACCATTGTACTGTGCGTTCAGTAGTGGCTCCTGGGCCAAACGCTTCGTTGATATCGCGAGCTGTTTCAACAGCTTTTCGGCTCAGCTTAAATTGAAATAAGAAAAATATGCGAACTTACCTTTTTTTTCATCATGTATTCAGCACAATGCAAAGAAGACAATTGTTTTTAAAACGATTGTAATTTAAACGATTAGATAGAGCGAAAAAGGCGCCTCGAAAGGATGTATAAACTAAATGAAAACTTATTTGAAAATAAATCATTTGAAATCAAAATAAAAAATTCCGCAAGAACTTTCTCGTCAACCTAAGACTACTTAACGCATCTTTTTTTTTTTTAGTAATACTGTTTACATATTTACACCATTATTTACTTATATACGTAGGTAGTTCCAAAGTAAAGCCTCCTATTTCTTAACCAAAAAATGGAAGAGATACGAAGACGGAAGTGGTTTAATTAAAACGAGCGACCTTTTGTATCCCAGAATTTTTTTTTTTTTTACACAGTCACTATAATCCTGAATGTACCTTTGCCAGAAATTTAATGACGCATCTCTACTTCTTGCGCCTATTACAGCAGTTGCTTTCTTACAGTCTCATACCGTCAATATCTGAAACAGAGAAATGAAACTTTCATGTAATGAATGCATAAGTTCAGTCATCATAACAACACAATTTGCAATCCCCTTTGATCCATTCAAGCGGAATAAAACATAAGCGGCATTACTTTTGTAGCAACCGCCTTATATCTTTATATTTATATATCTAAATTCTTATATAAAAAATCACTTATATATAGTGTCCTGGCAGGCTAGCTTTAGTTTTGATACTTTGAAATAAATTTTGCTTAGGATTTTTATTTTTGGCTTTGTTGTCTCCCTTGTGACCTTGCCAGGTCACGAATAAAAGTGAGAATGTGTGTGTGTGTGTGTGTGTGTGTGTGTGTGTGAGTTCTTTCTTATAGGTTCCGAAAAGGCTGAGCCAATCTTTTACAAATTACACACAAAAAGGTAATTTATATGTCTGACAGTGTTCTTAGATATGTTTTGTACAGAAATTCATCCGATAAGTATCGAAAATCGAAAGAATTCGATCTTAAAAATAGTCTTTTCTTTCTCATAGATAAGAAAGAAGAATTTTTGCAGGTGAATATTTTACGTTTCGTCGGCTAAGGAAATAATAAAATTTCAGCAAATCATTTCTTCTTAAAAAAAACAAAACAAAAAAAAAACAGCTCCACCCTCATCTAGAGATATAGCTCAGTAGAGCATTAGACTACAAATCGAATAATTCCCTGTTCAAGCCCGGGCGTGCCTTACCATTTTATTTCAATTTTTTCTTAATAATGTGTTCAATTTTCGATAAATAAGAAGGTACCATTTAAAATCACCGCAAATCATTTCTTCGTTTCATTTTAAAACTACAAATTAATCAGAAGTGACTTTTCCAGGTCATTCATTGTCAAGCCTAAATATCAGCTGACGTGATATTGTAAACAAACATAGACGGAATTTAATGAACGAAATTATTATTATTATTATTTACATATTAAAAAAAAATTTTTTTTGCGAATTGAACTGCTGTTCGATCAATGTAACCTACGACCTTCTTCAGGTGTATCTTGTTGAACTCAAGAATCTGCGCCGATTTTCGAACGGAATCCTTTCTTTAATCCACGGTGATAGAATACTTTTGCTTCGTCCATTATGACCGAGAAGTCCAAAGTAATTGACAATTGTATTTTTAGTGTCGCTTGCACCCAGGACAGAAAATGCGAGCATGAAAAGTAATATGGTTAAGATTAAACTTATTATTTCTTGTAATATATAATAATCAATAGAGGATTGATTCTGTAATAATACGTTCGCTATCTACATAAATTAAAATTATCATATTTAAGCGTATTGTATGACCAGGCAACGCCGGGATACAAGCTAGTATGTATATATATAGTATGAGTAAAATTAACACTTAACCATATATTCAAACACGGTAGAACTGCTTTAAAGCTTTACCTCTCACTCATTTTGCGACCAAATTTCAAACATTTTTTATAGTTCTTAGGTCATTTTCTCAGCTATATTTGGAAATAAAAAAAATCAATTTTCGTTCAGTAAAACGAAAGTTATAATAAAATTACTGGTGTTCAAAAGTCTTCAGAATAAGTAAGGAATGTGACAGACGGTCTCTTCTGATTGGCTGTTGGTTACCATAGCAACTTTTTCGTTGTCTAGATCATTCATAACTCATAGCGGGAATGTTGCTCGCATGGCACCTTATTTAGGTTATACAGAGAGAGAGAGAGTTAACAAAAGTGATGCACTCTGCCGTGCTAGGGCTGATAATCTTTCGCTTACGACGTCGCCCGTTAATTCTGTTTTTCTCTTTTTGTCCCTACTTTCTGTTTATTTACTTAATTACGTCTTTTATTTGATTTTTTAAAATTTTATTTAGTCAACTTAAGAAGTTAGTAATAATTTTTTTATGGATTGTTGACAATATGTATGATAATGAACTCCAAAAAGAAAATATTATTTCAAAGCAAAGCCTGGGGAAATTATCTTTAAGACTCTCGTCGCCGCCACGAAAAATGCGAGCATAAAAAAGTAGTATGGTTAAGATTAAACATGGAAAAGTAAAAGGACTAGTTGTTAAAACTAGAAAAGAAAAAGACAAGATATTCTAGTAAAAAATATAATAAATTGATAACTTAAAATATTGCAGCATTAAGAATTAAAAAAAATTACATTATATATAAATTCTTACTGCTGCAATATTTGAAGTTATAATAAAGTTATTATATTTTTTAAGTAAAATATCTTGTTCTTTTCTATTCCAGTTTTA
>NC_136502.1:99219469-99224469 GCF_053919585.1 Euprymna scolopes
CACGCATATATGTAGTAGTTAGTTATGAAAATATATATGGCAATTAAACTACACATATATTCCGCGTTTCAGTCCCATATACATATATATATATATATATATATATATATATATATATATATATATATATATATATATATATATCAGGATAAGCCAGACGAATTCTCACGAGAATGAAACGCAGAATATTCCGTGTAGCTTAATTGCCATATATATTTTCATAGCTTACTACCTAGCTCTACCTATGTTTACAGTACTGTTGAAGTAAATACCGAAAAATATTGCTGAACCACAACTTTTGGCCGCCATTTTGTACAGCATGCCAGCTGCAATAAAAAAAAAAAAAAAACGCTCGGTGAATGGACAAGAAAAACCGGAGAAAAGAATGACTCCGTCGTATTTAATCAGATTTGCTCAAGCAAATGACTTGCTTGCTGCCAATATATATATATTATCTACTTTATCATACTGATGAGCTGTGAAACAGCGAAACAGTACTGTATGTGGATGACTATATATATATATATATATATATATATATATATATATATATATATATAGAGAGAGAGAGAGAGAGAGAGACGGTGACCCCCCCAAAAAAAACAAAAGCTAAGTGGAGGCCATCTAGAACATATGCTGTAGAACGGAAAAAAAAGGCCAAAGACCCTAGTGTTTTGATGTGATGTTTTGAATATAATAAACTAGTTATGACCAAAGTTTCATTTCAATCGGACAAACCAGTAAGAAACGGGGCCTAATTATAGGTTGGGCCCGTTTTTTTGGGTCACCCTGTGTATATATATATATATATATATATATATATATCTGAAGGTTAGTTTGTGTGTCTGTACACAAATAGGCTCCCATATGCTTGACTATTATAAAAAAAAACTTACTGCATACAATGATAGAAGCGGTATCGATGATCAAAAATAGGTCTCTTACATTTTGAACAGGGATGGTTTTCTAAAAATTGTGGGGTCTGCGTACGCGCCTGGCCCCCAAAGTGTGGAAATAATAATAATAAAAAAGACCCAACTTTTACAAGGCTTTTTGATATAGATGCGCATAAGAATACTTTAATAGGTATGTTTCTGCTTGCACAGAGATGGTTTAATAAAATTGTGGGGTCTGCGTTCGCGCCTGGCCTCAATAGGACATATGCCATAAACTTTAATAAAGACGTTTGATATCTATCCGCGTAAGTATACTGTGATAATTATTTTTCAGTTTGAAGAAATACGTATAATAAATTATGGGGTGTGCGTTTGCGTCCGACCTCCATAGAATGGAAATATGTCACAAAGTTTAACAAGGTCTTTTAATGTAGATCTACATAAGAATATTGTGATAAAGCGTGTTTCAGTTTGAACAGATGTGCTATAATAAAATTATGGGGTCTATCTGGCTTTCATAAAATTGTTTTACTAAAATATACTTTAAGAAAAATAAGTTATTTGTGAGCAATATCGAAACCAATTTAGGTGACCGAAGTAGGATTGGATCAATATAGAAATAATTTATATTTAAAATGGTATTGATATTATTTTTGTCTGTGTGTTTTCTTGTCCCCTTTAAGTAACTGATTCTTTTAAAAAATATCGAAAGGCGTTTCCATTTTTTTTTTTTTTTGATTAAATCATTAAAATGGTGGTCAATACCTATTTCAGTCACCTAAATTGGTTTCGGTAATACTCTCAAGCAAACAAATTATTTTACTTAAACAATATTTTAGGGGAAAATTTTTTGTTATTTTAAATGGCGATTCATTTAATATTATTAAATAAATGAAAGAATTAAATAATGAGGCAGATAGAGTACGCCCAAGTAAAACACAGTCGATTTTATGAAGTATAAATGAAGATTGTGAAGGACAAGAATTACCTCAGTCGAAAAGGATTGGTTCTTCTCTGATTAATGAGGAAAGAGCAGATACTGCATTCTTAATTATTCATTCGAAAATAAAATTAAATTACTTTTTTCCATGATAGATACTAAACTTAGAATTATTTATTAATAAAGAAAACACATTTTTTTTTTACAAATATTTTTTAATGACTTCTTAAAAATTTCAAACGCAAAGAAATGGAATTTCTGTAATTTTCACAGATATTTTATAGTTTGATTGATCGAATTAGAATTTATTTTTTAATTAAAAATAATTTAAAAATAGAAAAAAAAATGGTTATAGTCTTTTCATCACATCTCACCTGATCCAGAATAAGTTTGGAAATACCACAAAACATGTTTCACGCATACCATTTTATGCATACCATTTTATGCATACCATTTTATGATCCGAGATAATTCCTTCAATCATCTTTACAGAATTCAAAATCTCTTCCATCAAGTTGTAGCAGAAAGACATTTATATACCAAACAACTGATCAGCCCAAATGAGGGCGAAACTCGAGTCTTGGACTTCCGGTTTGTTGGCTGTCATGGCTCTTATGTGCTGCGACGTTGTTTAGCTGTGGAAATATATATATATATATATATATATATATATATATATATATATAGAGAGAGAGAGAGAGAGAGAGAGAGAGAGATGCGTATTGGCTGAAGAGAGCTTGATATGGATATCTAAAACGTTCCTAATTAGCGGGCGTGAAACCGACGGTACCAATGACTTGTCTCATCTAACAACTTTCTGTACACAAAATACAATATATATATATATATATATATATATATATATATATATATATATATATATATATATATATATATATTACTGATTTCAAAAGTTTCATAAATGACTTGGATGTCATCAGCTAAAATAGAAGCAAAATATTCAGCAAAATATTCAGCGCTTCAGTCGCATTTTCTACCCGTTTGAGCTATCGAAAAATAGATAAGATAGATTTTAAATTAAAACACTTCAGGCTATAAATGAATTTGCGCATAAATAGAAATATGTCGGTATGTTGCAATGAACATTTTGCATTTTAACTTGTGACATGTACGCGTTATTCATCAATCTAAACAAATAGTTTACTGCTTATGGAACATCCTTGGTGTGCGATTACTATTTCTTTGTAATTTCAGTGTTATATGAATAGTAGTTTAAGAGTTTATCGGTTAAATATTTTCACCCGGAAATACACACATACATACACCTATTGTTTTATTTATATATTAGGACATTATGTGTTGTGGTTTTAAAATTGGATTGAACACCTCAAAATGCATAGCGTACTCTAATACATACATACAAGGCCATAGGGGAGATAAACAAAGCAGCAAAACTGGAGCAGGCCTGCCAGGACACTATATATACAAATGTAGGCAAAATTGGGTATATTTTATTGCTTTGAAAACCTAAGTTCATTTTTACCTATTGTCATAAAAATTTTAACCATAGAACAGTATTATAATCTTACAAAGGCCTGCAAATTTTCATGTAGTTTCGTCCCACAGAGCCAAAATATATAAGCATTTCGATATTCAATTTAATTAAAGTATCTATCTATCTATCTATCTATCTATCTATCTATCCATCCATCTATCTATCTATCTATCTATCTATCTATCTATCTATCTATCTATTTCCTGAAAACCTCTGGCCTTGATGGAGGGGAGACTAAAACGTGCTTTTGTGGTTTCAAATGATCTGAAATAATAGCAAGGGGAGACTTTATTCCAAATATTTCTCATATGTTATATCTCCCCTCTTTTGGACATAGGGTACGATTATGAATATCTCCAGTATCAAATAATCCTTATACACTGTGAAATTTACTTTATGTATGAAAACCAGGGAGGGGGGGATATAACATATAAAAAATATTTGGAATTGTCTCCCCTTACTGTTATTTCAGATAATTTGAAACCATAGCAGCAAGTCTTAGTCTCCCCTTCGTCAAGGCCAGAGGTTTTGCGAAAATATCAGATATTTTGTAATTCATATGCAAAAAAACAAATTATGATAGAAACATTTTATGGCTATAAGAACGTGCCCCCCAAAAGGCTCTGGATGATGGATGGTTCCCTTAATTTGCGACTTTAAGGGCAAATGTCACATAGCCCACTACACAATTCAGGTAATTACCTTTCCAATGAGCCTTCATTTATTAAATTCTGATCAATAGTCGATGAGATTTGGACTTGAGATTTGGAACTTCTTTGAATAAATCCTCATGGTCTGCACCGGAATTAGACATCAAATAGAAACCTTTAATCTATGATCAACACCAAAGTGAAGAAACTAAACTATCATTCAACAAAACAGGATTATATATTAGGAAGTAGCAAATATAATCTATTTAGAGAAATTCTTATACAGGTTATATCAGCCAATTATAATAACTATTTAAATACAAGGGATTTTCAGACTTTATTTCTCCAGGCATTTGTAATTGTCGTAATTCTTTTGAAAATTCAATACGTTATTGCTATACATCTCACGAGATGACTGATCAATTTTATGCTTTCAGATTTAAATGAAAAGCTACAGCAGGGATTGGAATACAGCCTACTAAAGCGTGATTGCCACAGCTGGTGAATCTCAAAAATGCAATCTGAACCTGAGGACACTTTAGAAGAACGATATGCAATGAAATTATGTTTTAAACTTGGACAAAAATGCCGCATAAACGTGTGGAATGATTCAGACTGCTTTTGGACCATCTTGCATGAATCGAGATTCAGTTTTTGAGTGGCTAAAGAGATTCAAGGAAGGCAGGGAGTCTGCGAGGGATGATGATAAGTGTGGAAGGAGTAAGAACCGTCGTGTATCGATAGAGACAATAAGTGCAGAGTTTGATCTCAGTGTGGGAACTGTTAATACAATCGCGAGGAACTGAAGATGCAGAAAATTTGCGTAAAGTTTGTCCCAAGAGTACTCAGAGAAGATCAGAAAAAAAGACGTTGTCATGACTGCAGGAAGATGGTCGAACTAGTCAATTCAGATACTGCAGTCTTTGATGCTCTGATGACCAGTCATGAAAGTTAAATTTACTGCTATGACCCAGAGACCAATACAGTTTCCAATGGAA
>NC_136502.1:99229469-99256969 GCF_053919585.1 Euprymna scolopes
CAGTGGCAAGTGAAGTGTATGTACAGGACGACTGGAAACAAATGCCGAGATAAGCGGAGAGCACATACAGCGCCTAGAATTCCGAAATGGTCACCCATCTGGTACTAACCAGGTTCAACGTTGCTTAACTTCGGTGATCTGATGAGAACCGGTAAGTCAACCCGATTATGCCGTATATCGGCAATAAACGGACACAGTAATGACCATCGAAAAAAATAGTAGATCATACTTCTTGTTTGTATTCATGAGGCACGTCATCTACATGGACTGGTTCCTACTGGACAAACAGTAAACAAGGAATAATATGTTGAGGTTTTGAGGGAGTTCAAGAAAAGGTTCCGTTGAAAGAGGCCAGCACTCTTCAAATCGGATCAGTGGCATTTCTATTAGGCCAATACACCAGTCCACAACTCCAGTCGACACATTAAAATCCTGGAGAGATGCCACTAAACTTGCCTCAGAAAGGTCCTAAATATTAACTTGCGATCATTTACGACTAACGCTACTATTCTACAGAGTCATCGCATATCAAGGCATGAAGGCCACTCGAGGATAAGAATTGATCATTGCCAAGTGGTCGGTGAGACAACACTGTAATGATCTGTAGCGTTTGAAATTGGGTAGAATTTGATTATTTCGGAGGACTGCTCAACAAGAAGTTGTTTACATCAATCTTTAAAGATACCATGTTGCAATCATCTGGGATAGGCTCTCGTTATGAGACAATTGAAGAAATGAAAGAGGCTGTGACGAAGGTCATTGACACGCTCACACACGATGACTTCCATGGGGTCTTTTAGAAGTTGTTAGAACGGTACAAGTGCATTGCAGCCGGAGGAGATTACTTTAAAGGGAACTAGAGTTTCATGCGTGTACTATCATTAAAAGTGCCCATACAGAAAGTCTGGAAACTTATTGAAGGAACCTTGCACACACACACACACACACACACACACACACACACACACACACACACACACACACACACACATATGTGTCTGTGCGTGTGTGTGCGCGCGCGCGTGTGTATATGTTATATAGTCCCATGTCTATACTGATGACGTTAAATTGTCAACTGTATTTACTTTAATTGCAGATTTAACGATTATCGGTTAATTTAAGTTCAGTTTGGCTTGCCAGTCATTATATGGTTTAAACAAGACGAAGCCACATGTCACGCATCACGCGATACGATCAATTTACTGAGAAGAACATTTCATGAACGAATAATTTCACAAAATAAACCCATCAACTGGCCACCTTAATCATGCAATTTAACCCCGTTAGATTATTTTCTTTCGGAACATGTAAAGTCCCATGTCTATACTGATAAACCAGATACAATAGACCAATTGGACGCGTTATTTTCTTAATACAGTTTAATTTGATTCGTGGAATTGTGAGAATTGGATATTTAGATTACGTCATATACGTGCGAGCCGAGGGGGGTTCATATGGCCGAAATTGTATTTCAATTATAAATGACAAAAATTAATCTTCGAATTCAACAACATATTTGCATAATAAAAATATTTTTTCTGTGAAGGATCTTGATTTAAAGTGCGCCACTTCTAAAACTCGTAGTTCAATTAAAAAAAAAGAATGCCATTTGTAATACAATTTGAAAAAATATGTTTATAAAAATCATTTTCAGCCACCAAATTAAAAAAGGGCATCTATTCCGAAGTTTTATGGGATGTCCTTGCGTGGCAGTAAGATAATAGATTTCAAGACTTTCCTCGAATTGTAGCAATAGAGAGGCATTCGTAGATTTATGTTTCTTCACGATAGACCCCGGTGTAGCGCGTTATTTATAGGTCAAGGCTGTTGAGGAAGTCTCGCGTAACAAGGCACATCTCCATATTGTTGGAATAAAAATCTGATCAGAAGATCGGCATTTTTTTATCGTTTGTTGTCCTTTACTTATACTACCAGATGTCTATCGTCTATCGCCGATATTGTTAGGAACAAGGTCACAAATGTGTCGTCACACGTGTCATCCAATAAAAACGATTTGATGTTTTGAAAGAGGAACGCCGTTAGGTCATCGGTACGTTTGTCACCCCCTTGTTAAGGTTAACTGGGTTTATTTCGTTTCTGAAATTTTCAAATGAGGACTGATTGTAAGTATTATTTGGATTCATATGACTACTGTTCTCATCTTGAATGTCATTATCACAAAGTTTCGATCGAAGGAACCTTCGACCTTCTTCAATTGGATTTTATCGAACTTGAGAATCTTTCTATCGAACTCGTTGCGTAGCGAATAAAGTACTTGGCAAAAAACAGTTGTAAAGTGACACTCTTTCATTTGAAGATTCAATTCTCAGTGCGGGCGACACTCAAAAATAACAATTGCGAATTACTTAGGACCCGGGAATTACTTACCCAGTCATTGCTGACAACCCAAGAACGTGCTTCCCCTGTGAATTAAAGAAGGGGGTCCATTCGAAATTCCGTGCAGGTTCCCGAGTTTAACAGAAGGATTCCGGAGTTCAATAAAAAGATTCTAAAATTCATCAGAAAGATTCTAGAGTTCAACAGAACAATTCCGAAGTTCAACAGAAAGATTCTGGTGTTCAACAGAAAGATTCTGGTGTTCAACAGAAAGATTCCGGAGTTCAACAGAAAGATTCCAGAGTTCATCAGAAAGATTCCGGAGTTCAACAGAAAGCTTCTGGATTTCAACAGAAAGATTCCAGAGTTCAACAGAAAGCTTCTGGAGTTCAACAGAAAGATCCCGGTGTTCATCAGAAAGATTCCAAGTTAATCAGAAAGATTTCGGAGTTCAACAGAAAGCTTCTGGAGTTTAACAGAAAGATCCCGGTGTTCATCAGAACGATTCCAAGTTAATCAGAAAGATTATGGAGTTCAACAGAAAGATTCCGGAGTTTAACAGAAAGCTTCTGGAGTTCAACAGAAAGATCCCGGTGTTCATCAGAAAAATTCCAAGTTAATCAGAAAGATTCTGAAGTTTAGTAGAAAGATTCCGGATTTGAACAAAAGGATTCCGGAGGTCATCAGAAAGATTACGGAGTTCATCAGAAAGATTCCGGAGTTCAACAGAAAGATTCCGGAGTTCAACAGTAAAATGCCTGAGTTCAACAACATACACCTGAAGAAATGTTTTTTACATCGACTGAGACGTCGTTAAAATAACATTCAAGATAAGAGTAGTAAATCCAAAATAATATGAATCGTTTTATTTTATCAAATATTGAATTATGTATTTATAGAATAATGTTTTTAATACATTAATCTCTTATACAATGACCTCGGCGGCAATATCTGATTAACGTGACAAAAAGCAGGAGAAATTCAAATGATAATGAAAGTGTGACCTGTTTCTATGATGTTCATTGGCGAATGCAAGACAAGCGTCGCAAAGCTGACCCGATTGCAGAAGGCAGCACTAAAACACCTGATCCACAGATGATGTCATTGTCTTTTAAAATTTGGATGCATTTGGTTCTGAGAAAATATATTAATAGAATTTACATTATGGCGCCGGCTAATATTATCGTTAGAGTGTTGTATGGTTTTGTAGGGTTGTAGCATTAGTTTTATTTGGTTCATCAACGATGTAGTTGGAAAGGTGTTTATTAATGAGTATCTGTTTTATATTTTTTATTTCGATAAGTAATGCTTTTCTAGAGGATGAGGTTTTTTTGCGATTTAATCCGGATATAATTATAGCTTTTTTGTAACGTGGTGGATATTCGCTCTTAAAGTTCATGAAACTGAATTTTATAGTTTTTTTTATATACAGAAGTGTCAAAGCTATTGTTGGAAATGTTGGTAAAAATACATCAAGAAATAGGATTTTACTATTATTATTCAACTAGCGCGACCCGTGGAAATTCCACAAGGACTCATTCATATGTAATATATTGATGTTAGCATTCTGTAGATGTTCAGCGTAAATGGAGATGCTCTGATATTATTGTACGGCTTTTGTAAAAATTGCAAATATATTTATCTAAGCTAGAAGGGAGGCAAGGCGTCGTAAAATACGCTTAAATATGATATTTTAATTCTTGCAGTTTTCGTATATATTATTATAGAGTTAATGTTCTATCGATTTTTATATATTATAAAGTTGTGATTTGAAAAAAAAATCCATATGACTTGTGTGCATCAGCTTAAATCGAAACCGAAACCAAAACGTATGAAGAATTTTTGGTAAAATTATTTATAAAAAAAAAAAACAAAAAAAAACCCGACTTAAGTGCCATCAGCTATAATCGCAACTGAAACCAAAACGTATGGAGAATTCTTCGGAAAATTATTTATTACAAGAAGTCCATTATTTAGTCCATCTCTAATATAAATCTCACCTGTCTGTTTAAATGTATGTATGTATGTATGTATGTATGTATGTATGTATGTATGTAGTGGTCAAGGTCTGGGGTGGACGTGTGTTAAAAGCACACAGATGTCTTAGCGTCTTTCTGTGCTTCTCCCACACAAATCAACCCCACGTGCACGTCGTGACCACTGCCACACAGACGGGTCTCTGATGAACGACGAGTGTCCTGCGCCGTATAACTGGACCTCCACTGCCTTGTGGGCCAAGGTTATTTAACCAAAGGCTAAGGGTGAGATAACCCTGACAGAAACCTCCAGAGGAGCTTAGGCCCTGTAAGCTGCGGCATATATGACCCACCGGCGTGTAGAATATGCTCTGGTGTCCAGCAACCTAAGTTCCAGTCATTGATCAAATGGCATGGTGGGTGGAGAGGGCTCTGTAAGACGTAGTGAAGGCAACCTCCTTAGGAGAAGGAAAACTGATATAAAACTTGCGATGACTGCTGCATCCAATGATGTTGACTTGCTCTTCTTTTTGGATCAATGTGGCAATTGTTTAGAGATTGGGATTGTCTCGGTGCAAAGTCTTTCCCCACTATAACAATCCTCATACACAGGCATTGCTCGATATAAATTAGATATACTTTTTACCATCTCGTGTATCTTCATAGCAAAAAAAGGCTAGCTGTAGCCTAAAACGGCAAAACATTCAATCATGCTACTGCGAGGAAATATATGACAATGACCATCGGCTGTTGACTTGCCGTCAGCAATAACGCGTCCAGAGCGTAGATCTGCTCTTGTATCTAAGGAACTTCAACGTTATGACATAGACAGAGTTGCTCTGTCTGAGACCAGGCTGGCTGATGAGGGACAGTTTTCTGAGTTGGCTGGGGCCTACACCATTTTCTGGAGTAGTAGAGCGAATTGATGTAAGAGGGAATCAGGAGTGGCCTTTGCTATAAAGGCATCAATTCTTTCTAGCCTGGAAGTACTTCCCTGTGGGGTGAGTGACCGGATCATGACTATAGAGGTTACCTCTGGTAAATGGTCGTTATACAACTTTTTTGATGTCTGTACACCCACTATGGATACAACAGAAAATGAAAAGGTTGCTTTCTGCAGTGTAGTTAGACGAATTCCCTCTGCTGATAAGATCTTCATTCTTGGAGATTTTAATGCTAGGGTGGGAAGAGATTTTGAAACCTGGGATGTGTTGGGTAAACACGGAGTGAACAAATGTAATAGCAATGGTCTGATGTTGTCGCAGTTTTACTCAGAGATGGGTTTTTAAATCAGTAACACCGTGTTCCAGCAGAAGGATAAATACAAGACGATCTGGATGTACCCTGGTTCCAAACAATGGCACTTGATAGACTATGAGTTATTCAGAAAACGTGAGATAAGGGATATCTGTAGTGTTCGTGTCATGCGGGGTGCAGAGTGCTGGACCGACCATAGGTTGGTCCGTGCAAAGATTAAGTGTGAAGTCCAAGATGAGGGGAGCTAGGGTGGCTATCCCAAAGCGACTTAATGTTGCCCATCTAAGGGACAATATTGTGAGGGAGAAAACGAGATGGAAGAGATTAATTGTGAAAACACTTGGCCTGCTTTTAAGGAATCTGTCTATGAGGTATGTGAGAGGATTGTCTTGATGCAAAGTGAGAGAGTATTAGGTTATTGTGAGCGTAAACATCAGGATTGGTTCAATGAGAATGATACTGAAATTCAGGCTCTGCTTGATTAAAAAGCCACGGCATTGCACGCTTATCTCGGTTGTGGTTTGACGGATGGTGAGCAAGATCGATTGAGGGACAAGTTTAAGGCAATCAAGCACGAGGTGCAGAGGAGGTTGCGTAACATGCAGGGTGAATGGTGGAGGTAGAAAGCTGAGGAAATACATCTCGTCTCGGATTCGAACAACACCAAGGTTTTATACAGCCTACTGCGCGCGGTTTACAGACAATCCAGATCACCTATCACTCCTCTGCGCTCGAAAGATGGTGGGGATCTTCTTCGAGACCCTACCGACATTCTTCATAGATGGAGGGAGCATTTCGATGACCTCCTGAACAGCCCTTCTTACGTTGATCAGGAGTATGTTAGGTCGATTTCTAGCAATCCGGTCAAGGATATCTTGGTAGAGGTTCCTTCTCTCCAGGAGGTTGAAACAGCTGCCCATAAGCTGAACAATAGAAAGTCTCCTGACCCGAATCGTTTGCATGCGGAGGTCTTAAAATGTTCTGGACCCAAGATGATGCAACGCTTAGCGGAATTGTTGCAGACTGCTTGGCGGGATGAGTGTATTCCGCAGGATTGGCGGGATGCATTGATGGTAGTGCTATACAAGGGGAAGGGTACCAGAGATGAATGGGGAACTATCGGGACATCTCTTTGCTGTCAATAGTCGGTAAGGTGCTCTGTAGGATCATGCTCGACAGAATGCTGGAGCACATTGCTGACGATGTTTTGCCTGAATCGCAGTGTGGTTTCAGAAGATGTCGAGGGACAGTGGATATGATTTTTACAGCCAGGAAAGTGCAGGAGAAATGTATAAAACAGCAAAAGGGAGTGTATCAGGTGTTCATCGATTTAACCAAGTCCTTTGATACAGTCAATAGGAATGCTTTGTGGGAGATTCTGAAAAAGCTTGGCTGTCGTGACAAGTTTGTAATCATCTTAAAGCTCTTCCACGATGATATGAAGGCTGTGATCAACGTTGGGGGAAAGCTGGCTGATCCTATCTCAGTAGAAAATGGTGATAAGCAGGGAGAAATTCCAGCACCCACACTGTTTGCGTTGTATTTCACCATGGTCTTTCAGATGGCATTTGGGGGGTGGTGGTGCTCTGATAGTGTCTATATTCGTTACCGAACTATTGGGGGGTTGTTAAACATTAGGCGCTTCAATGCAAGTACAGAGGTACTCACCAACACGATTCGTAGCTTGCTCTATGCGGATGACTGTGATCTGGTGGCTCATACGGTGACTGATATGCAGCATCTTGTGGACGCTTTTGCGGTTGCCTGAAACGCATTGGGCCTGATCATCAATCTGGAAAAAAAACTGTCTTAATGTATCAGCCTGCTCCAGGCATGCCATACTATGAGCCATCAGTTTATATCTGTAGGTCAAGGATAGTGAGTGTCACTAAGTTTGTATACTTGGGTAGCACACTGAGTATGTCTGGTGCCCTGGATGATGAGGTATCGTTACGGATCAGCAGGGTAAGTGATGCCTTCGGAAAGTTGGACGGGCGTCTGTGGAGACGTCATGGGATCTTGCTGCCAACTAAGATTAAGGTATATGCCGCATGCGTTCTCTCTACTCTTCTATATGGTTGTGAAACTTGGACAACATACAGGGAACATTTGAGACGTCTCGAGCGATTTCACCAGATGTGCCTACGGCAAATCTTAGGTGTGGGTTGGCAAATGTATGTCAGTGATGTGGAAGTACTTGAACGGGCCCAATATCTTAGCATTGAGGCTCACGTTATTAAGCATAGACAGAGATGGAGTGGACATGTGGTGAGGATGTCAGACAGTCGACTTCCTAAACAACTCCTTTATGGCGAGCTCGCCGAGGGAAGACGTCTGGCTCTAACGCCTTAATTGAGATTTAAGGATTGTTTAAGATCCACCTTAAAAAAATGTGAGATTGATGAAAGAACCTAGGAGAGTCTTGCTTTGGATCGCGGAGGGGGCAGAAGGACCTTGCGGGGAGATGTGGGCATGTTTGAGGCGGATCGAACCCAGTATGAGCGACTGAAGCGCGATATCCGGAAAGGAAGAGTGAAAGGAGCCGTGGATGGGAGGGGAAGCCAAATTGGTCTGGAGTGTGAGGTGTGCGGAAGAATATGTCTTAGCAGAACTGGGCCGATGAGTCACCAGTCTGCTCATCGGCGCAGTGGGTCACAAAGCAGTCTTGAGTTTCCAGAGTTAACCTGTGTCAACTGCGGGCGGATGTACAAAACGACAGGCGGTTTGAAACGGCATTTGATCCTGCATAGAAAAGAACAGCAAGAACGTGCTGCAAGTGGTGCACATGTCTGTACAATGTGTCAATGTGTGCTAAGGAATGCCAGAGTTTAGCAGGGCTTAAAAGCCACATTCGTGCAGCCCATCACTGAATGTTTTCTTCTTTCTATATACCTTTTTGTGCTATATCGAGTGATGGCAATGTTCGAAAGCGAATTTGCTGCCATCATGTATGTATGTATGTATGTATGTATGTATGTATGTATGTATGTCTGCCTAAAACTTTCGGTGGTGTTTCCAGCTGCTCACTTAACGCTGTAAAATTCATGTTTTTTTTCTGACGTTAAAGTACGAAATGGTGTTTTTTTTTACTAATTTGATTTCTTTTCTTCCTCTTCCAAATTGCGTCTGCTGCTTTGAATTTTCAACTCGTGCGAACGCGTGTCACGTTGAAAACCATCGCGCTACATTGTCATTGGTTCAGCTTTATGTTTCATCAGACGGCTTAATTTTCTCGGCGACACTCAGCTTACTCCGGCTGTTAGCGTCATGTTCCGAAGAAAGCCAGGCATGCGCTGTGTTACGTCTGGATCACTCTCTGCATGAGTACTAACCTTTTTTATTTGTTATTGTTGAGTTATCCAGAAGAGGGGGGGTTTCAATGTATTTAGCAGTTTTACGCCGATATAATTCATCGTTCTGTTTATAATTGTTTATTTTTGATAAAAAAAAATTACAGCCATTGAAATATAAGTGGTTTGTTTGCCATACTTATATGTAAATGTGCACTGAACATAATACTTCAAGTTAAATTCAAATTTTGATACATATTTTGATTTAAACGCGAAAAAAAAACAATTGGGACGCTAAAACGTACACAGTAAAACAATACGTTGTAAAATGCTCTTATGGTTGTCAACGGTTAATGTAAATTTATTTGTAAGAAAATGGCGTTAAAATAACTTAAACGTAATACGGAAATGAACGATGTAAAAAAATGAAGAAAGTATTAACAATTTTTTATTTGGATAAGTTAAACGCCCCCCCCAAAAAAAAACAAAAAAAAAAGAAAACAAAAAAAAAAAAAAACAATTAGGACACTGAAAACTAGTTAAAGTTGATTTATTTGTAAGAAAATTGTGACAGTATAGTTGTAATACAGAATAGTTGCAAAACTCAACATCCTTCCCATGTTAAATAATAATTTCTAAATAACAGCGTTAATATTTTAGTGCGCAGGTCAAATTATGCAAAAGTAGAGATTTATGTTTATTTGTTTACGCTGTTATGGGTTTATGTTTATGTACGCATACGCAACCGGAAGTCGTAAACCGGATGTTGGGTTACAATACCTGTTACAATGTCATTTGAGTTTTATAATTATATAGATTTAATAATATTTTTTACCATATATAATATCACATACATCGCTATGATATAATCATTACCACAAATCGGTGTTTTTTTAGTTTACCGACCCCTTGGCATTCACCTTTGAATTGTCGAGTTTAATAGGGTTTAGGGGACGTTGAGAACGAATATTGTATTTATTTCTTGCGCAAACGATTAGTTATTCATATTTGAATTCAGTATCCAACGTAACGTACAGTTTGGCAAGCAAGATGGCCGCCCGTGCATTTACTAAAAAACACCAAAAAGAGACAAACGAGCCAAAAAATGACCCCAGGCCTCCTTTCACTTTCTCAGGATTGGACAAATAATTATTTTTATCATAAAAAAAAGACATTTATTTTCGTTTTTTGACACAAACCGATTTTTTTCTTCTAACACCAAATCTGATAATCAAACCCGTCGCAAATTTACCGTTTGCATGGTATGAACTCCTGGACCCTGGGACTTTTTGAAGAAATGTTAGTTTCAATAAGGTGGGGCTCACTTTTCTATGATAATTTAACTTAACATGAGCACCCACACGTTGACTCCCCCCGTCCCACAAAAAAACATTTTGTTTATATTGGGGCGGGGGGGGGGATGTGTCGGCGGCGGCCGGGGGGTGTTTCCTGTGAAGGTGTGTTTTGCAATGAGCATAA
Source organism: Euprymna scolopes (assembly GCF_053919585.1). Lineage (NCBI taxonomy): Eukaryota > Metazoa > Mollusca > Cephalopoda > Sepiida > Sepiolidae > Euprymna > Euprymna scolopes. The sequence goes on from NC_136502.1 coordinate 99,239,809, forward strand.
ATAAAAGTAAAGGTCAGACGTTTAAAACCATTGGCGTAGACCTGACATCAGACCATGCTGAAGTCACGGTATGTTCTACATCTCCATCAGGACAGGAAGTTCAGAAAAACTCTACATTCTGGCTCCAAATCAAAGAAGCAGAAATGTAGTTTACCACGAGGCTCTTCACTGAAATGTTCTACAAAAGGATATGATGAAAAACTGATATGATCTGAGTGTGGTATGTTTTCAGTATTCAATGTGTTAGATAAGATTTAAGCATCGAGTTGAAATTTACTTCTCTCTTACAACATCCACTTACAGGAAAGGTGCCCACAAATCGCTTACCTTAAGTGTGCAGAAAAGTCCCGTGCGATGCGCGGGTATCTTTGCTATTATATATATATATATATATATATATATATATATATATATATATATATATATATATATATATATGCGTGTGTGTGTGTGTGATTTTAATTATGAATTAGAATCGGAACCGAAACGAAAACATAACAAAACACAAGGCCAAACTATTTGCCAAGAACTTTGCAGCTGATTCTATCCTATGCGACGAAGGCCATCAACTCCCCGTATTTCCTCCTATAACACACAACACGCTAGGAAACATACAAATATCTGTGCGTGAGGTCGCCAAGCTAATCAAGAACCTTGATTCCAGTAAAGCAACTGGCCCTGACGGCACCCCAATTATAGTCTTAAAAAAGCTTCAACCAGAACTTGCTCCCATACTTACGAAACTGTTTAAGCGTTGCCTTAAGGAGAAGTGCTTTCCAACACCCTGGAAAACCTCATCAGCATGCCCTGTATTTAAGAACGCAGATGATAAGTCATCTCCCTCTCAGTACAGACCAATAAGTCACCTGTGTGTTATGAGTAAGTTGCTGGAATCCATATTAAATAGAGAAGTAGTCAACCACCTCAGCAGAAATAACCTTCTTAGTGGCACGCAATATGGTTTCCGTCCTGCAAGATGTGCTAACGGTTATATCTCATAGGATTAGCGAATCTCTTGACAAAGGCTTCCTTTCTAGGGCAATTGCTCTTGACATATCAAAGACATTCCACAAAGTATGGCATGATGGCCTACTTCACAAGAATTCCAGGTACGGTATAATTGGAAATGTTTTCTCAATCATTTATCTGATAGGCCCATAAGAGTAGTAGTTGATTAACAAAAATCAAAGGCCCGCAGTATTAATGCTGGAGTCCCTCAGGGTTCCTCCTGGGCCCAACTCTCTTCCTGATCTACAACAATGATCTCCCAAAACACATACTTAAATCATTCGTTGACATCTATGCTGATGACACGACCATCTACGGCAACACAGCTAAGGTTGTAAATGACAAAGTTCTCTCTAATTCTCTCTCCTCTGATCTCGAGCGCGTGGTACAGTGGGGGAAGACGTGGCTGGTTACCTTTAATGCATCTAAAACCAAGCTCCTATCTTTACATCATCAACGCTCTGATCCCCATCTGGCATCAAGTGAAATGGATGGCTTTCGTCTAGGAGAAGCCCCATGTTTTGACAAGCTTCTAGGCTTGACCTTTACTCCTGATCTGAAATGGAACACGTACATCAAGTCTGTTGCCAAGGTCGCTGGAAAGTTGGTGGGATCCTTCTACCGCTCCAGAAGATAACTCCCTACTGATGCAATTCTCTATCTATATAAAAGCCAAGTACGCCCAAGGAGTGAATATTGCTGCCATATCTGGGCAGCAGCTGTTAAAAACAGCCTATCCTGCCTTGACAGAGTACAAAATAGACTTCGTTGCTAATGTGCAATAAGAGGATTTTTCTGCTTGCGTGGCATTATTAAGTACTGCAGTCACATGTACGGCCTTCCACCGGATTTCCCCTGGATTTAGAGTAACAATTCCTTAGAGCACTTGCCACTGACCATCTCAAACACTGTGTTGTAGACGTGGGACTTATTTTTCATGTCTCGCAATATCATTGGTAGTCTATAGCTTTGTCTATATTGCACTGTAAAGAACCTAATGTTGATTTTATAAAATTATTTTTTATATAATAGCCTGCATAAAAGTTTAAAATGCAAAAGTCAAGTATCATGGTTCAATTGTGTTCTAAACAGAAGTATTAATTTCGAATGGGCCCTTGTCAAATTAATGAACCTACTGTTGATTTTATATGCCTAGTCTTACTGTTTGTGCGGTGATAATGGCTTTAATTTAAGTTTCAGATGAAAAAGTAAAAGTTAAATTGTGCTTTAAATAGAAACATTCATTTCAAACGCGCCCTTGTCATATCAAAGAACTTACTGTTGATTTTATATGTTGGGCCTTTCGACTTGTGTGGTAATAAAACTTCTCAAATGCACTTGTGATGTTAGGCTAGTCTAAATAGACTGTTTTTTTTTCTTTCATCGGATTATTTCGATTATCGATACTTATCGAAGACTTTCCGACACAAACCTCTCGAAAAACACTGTCAGACACATAAAGTACCTTTGTGTGAAATTTCAAAAACGTCGACTGGGGCTATTCTCGAGTCCATAGGGAACGAACTCACTGACACACAGCCTTAAAGACAAAGTTCCTTTATATATATATATATATATATATATATATATATATATATATATATATATATATATATATATATATATATATATATATATATATATATATATATATACTAGCAAAAGTACCCGTCGTTGACTGGGTTCAAAAACAGCCTACAGAAAATGGACTCTGATTTATGAAAGTATGATAGGTTATGAAAAGGAAGGGTTGTAAAGAGATAGCTTTGAATTTGGGGTATCAAAACCAAAGCAAAATATGATGAAAGTAAAAATAAAATAGATAAACCCCATAATTTATTATACCATACCTGTTCACACTGAAACACTTATCACAATATTCTGTGGATCAATATTAAAAAACCTTGTTAAACTTTGTGACATATTTCCATTCTATGGAGGTCAGGTGCGAATGAACACCCCATAATTTTATTATACCATATTTCTTCAAACTGAAACATAATTATCAAAGTATAATTACGCAGATAGATATGAAAAGTCTTTATTAAAGTTTGTCCCTATTTCCATTCCATGGAGGCCAGGCGCGAACGCAGACCCCACAATTTTATTTTACCATCCCTATTTAAGTTAAAACATACTTATCAAAGTATTCTTACGTACGTCTATATCAAAAACACTTGTAAACGTTTTTTTTTTTTGTAAATTTTAAAATTTTTTATTTCCATACTTTGTGGACCAGGCGCATACGCAGACCCCACAATTTTAATGAACCACCGTTCTTCCAGATCAAACATACCGATTCCTGTGTCTCGATACATCTTCTATCATTATATGTAATCAGTGTTTTAAAATAGTCAACCAGATAGGAGGCTATTCGTGACCACACACACACACACACACACACACACACACACACACACAGCTTTATATATATATATATATATATATATATATATATATATATATATATATATATATACTTCAGAATAAAATTATCCAACACTCAGCTGTTATGAAAACCTGTGATTATAAGATTTACAAGATATTACTGGCAGTAATATTCTATAAGTATTATCCCACCACAAATAAGAATTGCTCGATATACAAGATAGAGCAAATATTTCAAATGTATTCTTTGCCTTACATAGAATAATAAAAATCTTTTGATCTGAAACTCAAACATTTCACGTCATAAATTTTATAAATTCATTCAATGACTAAAATTTTATATATATATATATATATATATATATATATATATATATATATATATATATATATATATATATAATTATTCTTTAGCGAAACAAAACTTTATCATAGCTGTTAAAAAAGGACGACTGAGTTTTTATTTGTATCCATGGTAAAAACCGTTTGTCTACTTCGATGTGTAGACGACACATGTTGCCTATTCAATAATAAAACAGAGGCAAACAAATTCTTCACTTTACTCAACAAAATTCATCCCGTGTTAAAGTATACCTAGGAGGGAGAAAGTAATTCTACTTTAACCTTTCTTGATGTATTGATAACGAAAACTCCATCAAGTAATCTTACATCAATTTACCGTAAACCAACGTTTACGGGGCTGTATACACGTTGGAATTCATTCTGCCCCAACAAACGAAAGTATAATCTAATTTGGACCTAAACACATCGTGCCCTCATGATTTGTTCACAATCTAAATTGGATGAAGAACTGAAAACGATCGCCAATATGTTGTCCAATAATGCGTACCCGCTTGATGTGATTAACTCCGCTCTAAAAAGGGAAATAAACAATTTTTCTCTAATAAAAACTAAGATGGCGACTAAATGTCCAATTTACATTCGTTTACCTTGGTTAGGGACAATAAGTGAAAAAATTCGCCAAAGAGATTAGCTCAGCTGTTTAACATTGCTATTTTGCCTCTAATGTACGTGTTGTGTTTTCGACTAAATCTTTATTGCCGTCCTCTCGAAAGGACGTTCTGCGTCCCCCACCCTCATCATATGAATAATGTTATTTATCAATTCAAATGTAGTGCCAACTACGTTGGCAGACCGACCCTTAGGTTAGATGGTTGCGTCAACAACATGTACCCAGCAAAATCCGGAATGGAATATACCGACCAACGGATGTTTTGAGTAATACGTATGGTTCTACTATAACGGACCATTTGCTTAAAAACCCGCGATGTGCAATGAATTTCAGTAGTAACTCATTTTTTATTCCAAGTCGCGCTCATTCGTTATTTCATCTGAAGGTCTTGGCGACTATTCACGTCAGTTTACAGAGACCTTCTCTTTGTTTGCAAAGTGATTGTGTTTTGGGCCTGGGCGTGATTAGTCTCCAAGGCGTTTCCTCTCCATCCTATGATTATCATAACGATATATTTATTTTAGCCGTTCCCTCATTTTTTTCTTCTTCCTGATAGTTTGATTCTATTTTAGTCGTTCCCTCCTTTGGATTTGTTTTCCTATACATTTATTGTCATCTGGAGATATAGCTCAGTAGTAGAGCATTCGACTGCAGATGAAATTATTCCCTGTTCAAGCACGGGTGTTCATCACTATTTAAATTTTTTTTCTTATTAATTAATTCAATTTACGATGAAAGAGGAGATACCATTTAAAATCGCCACAAATCATTTCTTCGTTTGCATAGTTTTAAACTAAACATTATTCAGAAGTGAGTTTCTAGAGCATTCATCGTCAAGCCCAAATATCAGCTGACGATACTGTAAACAAACACAGACGGAATTTGATGAACGACATTATTATTATTATTATTATTATTATTATTATTATTGCTTTCGAATTAGTCCACCGGACAAATTATTCCTGCTAGTATATAATAATCAATAGAAGATTGATTTTGTAATAATACATAGGCAATCTGCATAAATTAAAGCATCATGTTTAAGTGTATTGTACGACCGAGCAATGCCGGGCGGCCAGTAGTATACACACACACACACACACACACACACACACACACACACACACACACACACATATATATATATATACATATATATATATATTCATTGTAAATTCTTTTTTAATTATTAGTCTTTTATTTCTGATATTATTTCTATTCGTCTTTTGTTTTATTATGCTTACTCTTTCATAAAGAATTGAAATTGCCTACCTTCCCATTCATTATTATTGGGCTTTCATCCATCCATAGCCTTGATCCCTTGGAGGGGCACAGGCCATCTACAACTTTGTAGATGCTTTTGTAGCGAGGAGTTCTTTTTTCGATGTGAGGATGCTGGCCCCACGCCCAATCTTCCCAGAAGTACATACAGCGCCTAGCCTTCCCAAATGGTCACCCATCTGTAACTTGCCAGGCTCAAGTTTGCTTAACTTCAGTGATCTAGCGAGAACCGGTGTGTCAACGTAATTGTGCCGTACATTATTGGGTGTACTATACTCTAATCCGATTAGCTTAAAGAAAAGTCCATTTCGTCTCTGAAAAGATCGTACACTAAACAGTTGTTGGGACTATGAGATCGATAATGAGCGCAGTTCTTTCGGGCTTGTTCTATTTTACATTATTTGATTTGATGGCCTTGTCTTTTATGTATCTGCCTGCCTGTATGTCTTTGTCATAAAACACTGTCACTTTTCCGTTTGATGTTGTCAGTGGTGGTTCATGTTCCCAGATGTTCGTCGGTCTGCCAAGTTGTATCTCTCCACAGATCTTCCAGTGGAGGTATTTACATACTTTGTTGTGGCAGACAGTGTAAAGACCATCTGCCAATAAGACTGGGCATCCAGACATTAGGTGGCTTGGGCTCTCAATTACTGAGTGGCAAAACTCAGCGTGTGTTGTTATGTATGTATAACTGTACGCACAGTTCTTTTTTTATGGCATTAAATGATGACACGTTACGGTGTATATACAGCGTATCAGTGTCTATTTAAATAATGACATGTGTTTACTGTTATCAATGCGTTTTTAATCACGTGGGTAGAAACTATGCACATTTCATTTTATGACTCCAATTCACATACTTGCAGTCAAGTTTCCTCCGTTGCCGTTTCTTGTCTTCAATTCCCCCTTGTCTGGAATAAAGGACCTTTCCTAACATCAATACACCAAGACAAATTCTTTTTTTTTTTTATCTATTCTTAGTCTGGTCTCTAAACACATGTACGTCGACTCAGATTGAATCGCTTTGTTGGATCGAAATGAGCTAAAATTTTGATAATTGTCTGACTTCGGTTTCCAGAACTGACTCTTATGCTTATCTGGTAGGCTACACAATTAAACGTCTGTCGTTCGCTTTAGCGAATCACTGACTAATTTCCCTCAATTCATTGTTAATATATAACAAGCTTTTTCTTTGTCATCTAAAACTCTGACCTCTTCCAATACTAGACAATTGCGTCATCTTTGACGTTTGCAATCAGCAGAAATGTTCTATTGCTTCGATTCTCATTATTTGTAGGTATTCCTTATATTTAATTTGTATTCATTTGATGAAAAACCGTATATTCTTAAATTCTTTAAGCTTAGCTATATAAATTGCATATTTAACTAGTTAACTTACTCGATTGTTACTCTAGGGTGCCAACCTGTTACAAATCTCGGTAACGTTGGGTCTCCCTGCTAATATATATAAAATGCAAAAGAGACAGACTACTAGGATTCATTTGCAACGTGGATCATGGGACGATGGTAAATGTTCATACAAGTAGATGAATGTGCTATTTCATTTACCTGTGTCTTAAGTCAAAACATCTCGTTGTCCTCATACGGGTTCGAAAACCGACCGTCGAATCTAAAACGAAAGAAAAAAATACGTATATCAATTAGATTTTTATCAAAAATATCCCCCCCCAAAAACCCCAAAAAACAAAAAACAAAAAAAAACAAACAAAAAACAAAAACAAAAAAAAAAAACAAAAAAAAAGAAAAGAAAAGAAAAAAACGAACGTTCATGGATTGAAAGAGAAACGGATAAGCAATATTTGATAATTTGAAATATTTCACAATCAAAACGACATTATTGGTAGCTAGTGTTTCTCTGTCGTAAAACACGCTTAAATATGATAGTTTAATTTATGCAGATTTTCTATTTATTATTATTGAGCCGATTTACTATTGATTATCATATTGTACCTAATATATAGTAATGGCCGCCCGGCGTGGCCATATCATACAAATATAATTTATATATAAAATTTTGAGCTGTTGATTTATATATCAAATCTTGAGCTGTTGATTTATATATCAAATCTTGAGCTGTTGATATATATATATATATATATATATATATATATAAAATCTTCAGGAAACACACCGACGAGAAATTCAATGGAGTCTTGTTTTTACTTTCGAGCGCTTTGGTTGTGTTGCTTTATCGCGGATATATATAAGCGAGTGTATATTATTTAAATATACGTGTCTAAATTCATGTATCATTTAGTGGTATAAAATGTTCTTACGAATATGTGTATACATAGTGTATATATGTTTGAACGTGTCACGTGTGTATATACGTGTGCTCGTCTATGACTGTCTAATGCAAAGAGAGAGAGAGAGAGAGAGAGAGAGAGAGAGAGAGAGAGTGTGTGTGTGTGTGTGTGTACATTTAAATACAGTTCATGACGGGACAAAAAAAGTACATAAATACCTTTCCAACACAAAGGACAAATAACACTTATTTGGGGTTTCAACATCTGACCAATCGGGAACATATCTGGTCCATTTTTGGCTTTGGTTGACGGAAAGCGGCAATGGAAAATCTGTCCTTGTAATAACAGAGCCTCGGATTTTATTTTCGCCAACTTTATTTCCAGAGTATTTTCCTCCTTTTGGAAAGTTATAATGCTGATTCTGACGGCGCGAGGCGAGTCAAATTATTGTGTTTTTTTTTTGTTTTTTTTCGTAGGCCGTTCTTTTATGGGTTTTAGCCGGTAAAAATAACTGCGAGGCAGACAAAATTGAAAAAAAAAAAAAAAATGGAAATTGTCAGGAGTAAGTCGATTAAACGTATTACTTGTACGCATGCGCAATTATATACATTTATGCGTTAAAGAAGATTCATGTTTAATTTCTCATCCATCTGTCGATAGCTCTATCGGTAGCGACTAAGGTTGAATCGCTATATGTTTTGGTTTCGATTGTATCTGAAATTTTTAAATCACTACTATATAATATGTACACTATATATATATATATATATATATATATATATATATATATATATATATATATATATATAGGACGATTCCAAAATTTTCCCCGATTCCGATCCAATTACCGATTCTGTTCTAAATTTCCGATTCCGATACGATTCCCGGTTCCGATTCTTTTATATTTGATAAATATTTAATTACAAATTATTATTTTGTTTTTGTTGATGTTTTTTTTTTTGTTGTAAATTTTCAAATTCGGTAATTTCCGCGTATATTTTTTTCTCAAATGTTTTCCTTGTAATTGATTAAAAATTGTAAGACAAGAAAAGATTTATTTTGATTTAACACAAAGCCAGATTGTATCAGTTCGTTGCTATTGTACAACATGCTACTTGAAAGTTTGCGTAAACAGCTGAAAATATTGACCAATATTGACCGATTCTTTTAGCAAGCCAGTGTGAAAAGTCTTTAGAGAAGTGGAGATAAGGGCTATACAGTTTTATTGCTGTTATATCCACTCTCCTTCTTTCTCTGTTCATTTGACTGTTCGTCACATCATTACCCTAGCAAAGCCATTATCAAAGCACCAGCGGAAAGCCAGGCATATAAAATCAACAGTGGGTTCTTTGATATGATAGGGACGCGTCTGGAATATATGTTCTGTTTAGAACACAATTGAACGATGATGATTGACTTTTGCGTTTTAAACTTTAATTCAAGCCATTCTATAAAAATAATTTCATAAAATCAACATTAAGTTCTCTACAGTGCAATGTAGGCTACAATATATTGTGGACTTTGCCCCTTTAAAAACAACAGTAAATAAATATAAATAGTTAAAAAATATCATGAGGTATGTATTCTCATTTTGGAACTTAGTAAACGCGTTAAAATTAGAACTGTGCGTAGGCAACGCGAGAATAACGTCAAGAATGAGAGTTCATATATATATTCTCATCCTTGACGTCGCACAGTTCAAACATTTCAAAATACAACCGCTGAGATACAACGCGCGATCTTTACAAACACTTCTTTCTCCAACTTGGCAAGGAAGAAGAAAAGGAAAAAAAGAAACCAAACAACACACTGAAGATGGAGTATACCTCTGAAATATATTTGTGATAAATTTCAAACAAGTAAAATATTTGTTTATTTTCCTAATATTACGTTGTGATTTGGCTTTCAAGCACACTTGATGCGTATTTTATTTTATTCAAATTAAAACAACGTTTCTATATGAACTCTCACAAATAAATTTATTCAGGTATTAGAAGAGTCTTGCCTTTGGTAACATTTATTTGTTGAGTATTTGTTTATTATTTCTTTTTTTTTTCCCTGTTAATTACAATAATAAATGCCCCAATCCAATTCTTCTTTTTGAAGTACATGTATACGTTTAAATGTAAATATAATTTGCTTTTTAATAAAGTAAAAATATTCAAAATGATTTCTCTTTATTTATCTCATCCAAGATTTTGATGACCTCAACTGAGATTTTCATCTAAAGTTTTCACTTGCGTCCAAAGAGAAGTGCCATAAACTTTAATTATTTCAGATGAAGCCAATGGGAAACACCGCCAATGTACAGCTGGCGCTAACGAAATGTAAAAAATAAATAAATAAATAAATAAATAAATAAACTTCCAGAGGATTAAAAACCTACTAATAATCATAATCGTTGTAATCGTTGTAAATGAATAAATCTAAACACACACACACACACACACACACACACACACACACACACACACACACACACACACACACACACACACACACACACACACACACACACACACATATATAATGCTTGAATAATGATAATATATATTTTAAGTATTATATATATATATATATGCTTGAATAATGATAATATATATATTTTAAGTATTATATATATATATATATATATATCTTGTATAATATAAAGCTGAACGTCTCTGTGTGTGTCTGGTCACGAATAGGCTCCTATATGGTTGACTATTATAGAAAACTGTTCACATATAATGATAGAAGATGTATCGAGATACAGGAATGGGTATGTTTGATCTGGCATAATGATGATTACGCGCCTGATCCACACAGTATGGAAATTAAAAATTAAAAAATTAAAAACAAAAACGTTTACAAGTGTTTTTGATATAGATGTACATAAGAATACTTTGATGAGTATGTTTTAACTTAAATAGGGATGGTATAATAAAATTGTGGGGTCTGCGTTCGCGCCTGGGCTTCATAGAATGGAAATAGGGACAAACTTTAATAAAGACTTTTCATATCTATCTGCGTAAGTATACTTTGATAATTATATTTCAGTTTGAAGAAATACGGTATAATAAAATTATGGGGCGTTCGTTCGCGTGTCACAACGTTTAACAAGGTTTTTTAATATAGATCCACAGAATATTGTGATAAGTGTTTCAGTGTGAACAAGTATGATACCCCCAAATTCAACCTAAATTTACAACCCTTCCTTTTCAAAACTTATCATACTTTCATAAATCAGAGTCCATTTTCTGTAGGCTTTTTTTGAACCCAGTTAACGACGGATACTTTTGCTAGTATATATATAATACTTGAATAATATATATATATATATATATATATATATATATATACATATGTATATATTATCATTATTCAAGTATTATATGTATATATATATATAATACTAGACTACCCGTGACCCGTTGGGTCAGTATGTTATATTAGCTATGGAATTAATGTATGAGCGTGACACTTGTGACGTAATGAAAATAGTTTTTTTTTGATATAACAGAAACATTTCTATGAAAGTATATTAAAATGAAAAAAGAATATAGACAGATTTCTATGAGTCGTTCTGTTTATAATTGTTTATTTTTGAAAAATAACATACAGCCATTGAATTATAAGTGGTTTGTCGTACTTATAGGTAAATGTGCACTGAACAGATACCATAATACTTAAAGTTAAATTCAAATTTTGATATATCTTTTAATTTAAATGCGAAAAAAAAAACAAAACAATTGGGGCGCTGAAAACGTACACAGTAAACAATACGTTTTATTGTCGCGTTGATTATTTATTTGTAACGCAAATTAAAAAAAACATATTTTCGGGGTTATTTATTTATGTTGCTTGTGTAGAAGAAAATGTATGAATGTTTTTTAAGAAAGGTGTATTAAAAAATTGAGAGTAAATTTAAAAAAAATGAATGTATATATAAATATATATATATATATATATATATATATATATATATATAAAAATATATATACATATATATATATTTAATTAACTTTCTTGGATTTACATTTTTGGATTTTACCGTCATTGGATATTTTACCTTTCACCAGACTATCCATTCACGTGAAGTCACCTCTTTCTTCACCATATTCCCTCTGCTTCACTTTTTGTAATTAAGTAAGATCTTTGACTTACTTGCAGTTTCATCAAATACCTTTGTATGCAAAATCCGATCCCGCATTTTGCTAATTCCTACCCTCTTATGAGAAGGAAAGTATTTCTTCGAAACTCCGCGGATTAAGGGCTATCCACTTATTAAGTGTTTCCTTTTCAGATAAAATATGTTTTTACTTTTTCAAAGTGTTTTTTAACATGTTTTATTAACTATTTGTTCTTTTATATATATATATATATATATATATATATATATATATATATATATCTTTGTGTGTGTGTGCGTGTGTATATATATAATATATATATATATTTATATACAGGGTGTCCACACAGTTTGGCTACATTATGTAGCCAGACTTTGTGGAAGCATCCTGTATATATATATATATATATATATATATATATATATATATATATATATATATATATATATATATATATATACAGGGTGCCCACAAAGTCTGGCTACATAATCTACAGGATGCTTCCACAAAGTCTGGCTACATAATGTAAGCCAGATTTTGTGGACACCCTGTATATGTATATATAGTGACCCCCAATCGAAAGACAAAACCGTTAAGTTTATTATGTTAAAGGCAGAATAAGATAATATTTTTCTATAATTTTTAATAGAATTTTAAGTTTTAAAATTAAAAAAAAAACGCGTTTATACCAATCTTCGCAGAATGTAAATTAAACAAATATTTTAAAAAAGATTTTCGAAGCAATAAAACTAACCTTTTTTATGTCTAAATAAAATTTACTATAATTAGTTATAAAAATATGCAAAAATATTAGAATATGATTACCTTATATTTTAATAAATTGAAATAATTCCATTTTTTATCATGAACTCATACATTTTAAGTACCACCGCCATCTTAGATTTTAGGTATGGGAACCCAGTCGCGTCTTAATATGTATTTAAGCATGTTCATGACTTTTAATGTAACTAACACATTTTTTTAAATAACTGAATTAAATTATAATTACAAACGCCATTTATGGTAAAATATGTTTTCTTTAGCTTCATCATTTTTCCTTCATAATAATTGATCAATCAAGCTTTAAATTTTTCTAATACTTGTTAAAAGTAGAGAAAAACTGATTTTTTTAAAAATTATTTTTACATCAAACATTGATATATTTTTGGCATAATATTCTTCGGTTTTACTATCACTTTTATTCAGTTTTTAATTTCATGACTAAAATCATTTCCTTTCTTATTTTCTAATTAATAATAATCAATGATCCACACTCTCTTTTCCATAAACTGGATCATACTGTATTTTTCAAAATTCTTTATTGCATACAAAAAAATCTCACGTAAAACCACACTTGCAGATATAATAAATATTGTAATTTTTACACCCTGTTTTTTTTTTATTTATCGATTCTTTAAAGCATTCTTTATGTATTGGTACATGGAATGTTTACACATTCTAAAATTAAATTATTAATTTATTTTTAAAGATTTAAAAGTATGCATATTTAGTGTTTTCGTAAAAAATCTGAAAGATAATAATTATTGATAACATATTCAATGACTCTCAGACTTCAGAACGCAAAGGGTAAAAAAATTAAACACATTCAAATTTCGGATTTCGATCTTCGATATCGAAGGCAACCTGTGAATTTTGTTTTTTTTGTTTTTTGTTTTTCTATACTCATTCATCTTCCTCCCACAAAATGAGTGTGTGCTTAATGGATCGCTTGGACTTTAAGGGATCGAACAAGGGACAAATGATGAAGGGGGGGGTAATGAAGTTCCCAAAACTTAATTATAACAAAAATTTACACTCATAAAATGCATTCTTTACTTATTGAATATAAATATTTTATATTGATTATATAATTACCTGATTTTTGGTAGATTTTTAAAGAGAGACTCTGTTACGAAAATCAAAAGCACTCCATGAATTTGGCGGTCACTATATATATATATATATATATATATATATATATATATATACTAGAAGCTCGCCCGGCGTTGCTCAGCCGTAAAATACGCCTAACTATTTTTTAATTTATGCAAATTTCGTATTTATTATTATAGAACGGATTCTTTATTGATTAATTAATTGTACCCAATATATATCTTAATTATTTCGAAAATGAAAAACAAAAAACTTGATTTCGGTGCTATCAGCTGGAATCGAAACCAGCATTCCAGCAATACTCGTTAGCGTTTGAGCTATAACCCGACGGATTAAAAAAGCAAAAAACAAAAAAAAAAACGGTTAAAAATTAAGCGACTTCAAGCATAAAATATATAATAACGCATGCCCAGAAGATGGCCGATTTACATCTGTAAAGGCCAACTGTTTTTTATTTTGATCCATTAACAGCTATTTTTTTTTGTTTTTATTTTACTAAACACCAAATCAAAGATTTCCCGAGGTTCAAATCACTATATAGTAAGTTTTGAATCTATAGACCAAATATTCAGAGAACAGTTTGATAGAGACGTTTCACACACACACACACACACACACACACACACACACACACACACACACACACACACACACACACACACACACACACAAAGCCACTTTTATACAGTGTGGAACGATAAAAGTGTCGTCATAAATAAAACAACACAACACCTTTATTTTTAAATTTTTATTGAAAAAAATCAATTCAGGTAACTTGATTATGTAGTAGAGCTGACATCTATTCAATGTAGCCGCTTTCAGCCTCAATTACCGCCTCGATACAGGTCCGGAACTGGCAGCATGCCTTTTCTACAAGCGCCGGCGGGAGCTTGGCGAATACTCGGTGGTTGGTGGCGATCAGGCTGGCTTTGGTGTTGTGGGAGGTCATGTTGGTGATGTTCTCGACGTATGACCAAATAGAATTGTCCAGCGGGTTCAGAACGGGAGAGGAGGGGGGCAATGTCTGTCGGGTACAATGTTGTAGCACTCCTTCTGAAGTTATGCTTGGGTCTCTTTGGACTAGGGGATTGACGCCGTCTTGTTGCCACACCCATGGTATGCCAGCGGCCAACTAACTGTACGAGAGGATCACCACACTCTTCAGCACACCCAGGTACACTTTAGTATTGACTTTCAAGTAGACTTCGAAGATGTGAGATGACATAACGTGGCCATCACTTGAAACCATAAGACCATAATCGTGGCCGGAAGCTTCGTTGAGCTGTGGCATCAAACATGCTGACAATGGTCCTGTTATCATAACTTGGATTGGTAGAGAGCATGAGTTATACAGCGGCGCATCTCCGATCTCGCTCGTTGAACATTGTATCACTTTCAGACATAATAGAAGGCTCCTATTGCTCTTGGGATTTGTAAACAACTGGCCAACTAGTAGATGGTCTGCAAAAAAACAACAAAAAAACAAAAAGAAAAACGGTTTTCATCAAACGGAAATGGAATCATGTCTTTTCTATGGCGACAATTTTATTGTTCCACCCTGTACTAGCAAACCGCCTGGGCGTAAGCTACGCTTAAATATGATATTTTAATTCATGCCGATTACGTATTTATTATTATAGATCCAATTCTATATTGATTATTATATTGTACCTACTATATCGTAAATGTATCCCCCCCCAAATAACTTAGCTGCTATCAGCTAATGTCGAAGCCAAAAATACAAGTTTCCAGCCTCATTTCTTATACTGCGAGCCACGCATGTGCATATGAATAAATATTAAAAAATAACGTTGTTTAACATATGAATGTAGGTTTATACATGTAAACATGCTTAGTCGACTACTTATGCCAATGTCAACTGTATTACTTTTATTTTTTGACCTCTCGGTAGCAATTTTTGCCAGATAGAACTAAATCGAAAAAAGTGCTAAAAGTTCGAATACCCTCTAGATTAAATTTCAGCTCTGTAGGCCAAATATTCAGAGAGTCGTTTGGTAGAGGCTTTTGTACACACACCGACAACGTGTGTGCATATATATATATATATATATATATATATATATATATATATATATATATATATATACATTTATTTATTTATTCCAGGTAGGAAAATATCCAAAAATTAAGAATAATTGAATTTCAACAAGGGTCGTTGACAGTGCTCAATGAAAGAGAGCAAATTATATATATATTTTTTTTATTATTCTTTATGTAGATACAGTCATATCTTGCTACGATAAAGCAAAATTAAAGTTCTTTAACTTGAAAAATTAAAGAACTTTAATTTTGCTTCATGCCAGTCATGGCATTATGGACGCCCGGCGTAGTCCGGTCGTAAAATACGCTTAAATATAATATTTTAATTCTTGCAGATTTCGTATATATTATTATAGAGTTAATGTTCTGTTGATGTTTATATAATTTAAAGTTGCGATTTCAAAAATAAAAAAAATATATCCATATTACTTGGGTGTATCAGCTTGTATTGAAGCCGAAACCAAAACTTATGACTTATGATATATATATATATATATATATATATATATATATATATATATATATATATATATATAACTTAAGTTGCTTCAGTTATTATCGAAACCGAAATCAAGACCTATGAAGAATTCTTGATAAAATTATTTATAACAAGAAAAAAAAAAAAAATAAAAAAAATAAAATAAAAAAAATAGATTACTGGAGTGGCATCAACTATAATCGAAACCGTAACCAAAACTCATGAAGAATTCTTGGTAAAATTATTTATGAATAGATGACGTAAGTGCCACCAACCATAATCGAAACCGAAATCAAATCTTATGACACAAAAG
This sequence comes from Euprymna scolopes, assembly GCF_053919585.1. Taxonomy (NCBI): domain Eukaryota; kingdom Metazoa; phylum Mollusca; class Cephalopoda; order Sepiida; family Sepiolidae; genus Euprymna; species Euprymna scolopes. The sequence continues at coordinate 99,256,583 of NC_136502.1, forward strand.
AACACACACGTTATCCTATTAATATATAGATTATATTGGACCCAATATATAGTAATTATTTAAAAAGTTAAAAAAATAACTCGCGCGCCACTACCAACAATCGAAACCAAAACGTTTAGCTTACGGTTTACTTTTTCCTTTGACGTTAATACCTGAGCTATGAAGACATGTTTGCTGCAAGACTAAAAATTAAAACATGAACCATAGCTATTACGTTACGCATGCATATTCGTAATGCCGTCGTTCGACCTTCACATGGCAAATTCCATTTGTTTAATTTTCACACTTTTGCATCGATTTTCCCCGCCTAAAGCACAAATATAAAGTTTCGCATGGGTTCGAATACTCTATATATTAAGTTAGATGTCTGTAGACCAGAAACTGACA